>NC_091234.1:11008279-11235714 GCF_040958095.1 Procambarus clarkii
ACACCATCAGTACTCACCATCATCCTTACTACCACACTACTCACCAACACCATCACTACCACACTACACACCAACATCATCACTAAAATACAACTCACCATCATCAGCACTACCACACTACTCACCATCATCAGCACTACCACACTACTCACCAACATCATCACTACCACACTTCTCACCAACATCATCACTACCACACTACTCACCAACATCATCACTACCACACTACTCACCAACATTATCACTACCACACTACTCACCAACACCATCACTACCACACTACTCACCAACCACAACACTACCACACTACTCACTATTAATATCACTACCACACTACTCACCAACACCATCACTACCACACTACTCACCATCATCATCACTACCACACTACTCACCAACACTACCACTACCACACTACTCACAATCATCATCACTACCACACTACTCACCAACATCATCACTACCACACTACTCACCAACACCATCACTACCACACTACTCACCATTATTATCACTACCACATTACTCACCAACACCATCACTACCACACTACTCACCAACCACATCACTACCACAGTACTCACCATCATCTTCACTACCACACTACTCACCAACACCATCACTACCACATAACTCACCAACATCATCACTAAAATACTACTCACCATCATCATCACTTCCACACTACTCACCATCATCACTACCACACTGCTCACCAACATCATCACTACCACACTACTCACCAACATCATCACTACCACACTACTCACCAACATCATCACTACCACACTACGCACCAACATCATCACTACCACACTACTCACCAACACCATCACTACCACACTACTCACCAACACCATCACTACCACACTACTCACCATTATTATCACTACCACACTATTCACCAACACCATCACTACCACACTACTCACCAACAACATCACTACCACAGTACTCACCATCATCTTCACTACTACACTACTCTCCAACACCATCACTACCACACTACTCACCAACATCACTACCACACTACTCACCAACACCATCACTACCACACTACTCACCAACACCATCACTACCACAGTACTCACCATAATCTTCACTACCACACTACTCACCAACACCATCACTACCACACTACTCACCAACATTATCACTAAAATACTACTCACCATCATCATCACTACCACACTACTCATTATCATCAGCACTACCACACTACTCACCAACATCATCACTACCACACTACTCACCAACATCATAACTACCACACTACTCACCAACATCATCACTACCACACTACTCACCAACACCATCACTACCACACTACTCACCAACACCATCACTACCACACTACTCACCATTATTATCACTACCACACTACTCACCAACACCATCACTACCACACTACTCACCAACACCATCACTACCACAGTATTCACCATCATCTTCACTACCACACTACTCACCAACACAATCACTACCACACTACTCACCAACGTCATCACTAAAATTCTACTCACCATCATCTTCACTACCACACTACTCACCAACACCATCACTACTACACTACTCACCAACACCATCACTACCACACTACTCACCATTATCATCACTACCACACTACTCACCATCACCACTACCACACTACTCACAATCATCATCACTACCACACTACTCAATATCATCACTACCACACTACTCATCATCATCATCACTACCACACTACTCATCATCATCACTACCACACTACTCACTATCATCACTACCACACTACTCACCATCACTACCACACTACTCACCAACGTAATCAATACCACACTACTCACCATCATCACTACCACACTACTCACAATCATCATCACTACCACACTACTCACCAACACAATCACTACCACACTACTCACCAACGTCATCACTAAAAGACTACTCACCATCATCTTCACTACCACACTACTCACCAACACCATCAATACTACACTACTCACCAACACTATCACTACCACACTACTCACCATCATCATCACTACCACACTACTCACTATCATCACTACCACACTACTCACAATCATCATCACTACCACACTACTCTTTATCATAACTACCACACTACTCATCATCATCACTACCACACTACTCAATATCATCACTACCACAGTACTCACCATCACTACCACACTACTCACCAACGTAATCAATACCACACTACTCACCATCATCACTACCACACTATTCACAATCATCATCACTACCACACTACTCACCATCATCACTACCACACTACTCACCATCATCATCACTACCACACTACTCACAATCATCACTACTACACTACTCACCATCATCATCACTACCACAACTACTCACCATCATCACTACCACACTACTCACCATCATCATCACTACCACACTACTCACCAACATAATCAATATCACACTACTCACCATCATCATCACTACCACACTACTCACCAACATCACTACCACACTACTCACTAACACCATCACTACCACACTACTCACTAACACCATCAGTACTCACCATCATCCTTACTACCACACTACTCACCAACACCATCACTACCACACTACACACCAACATCATCACTAAAATTCAACTCACCATCATCAGCACTACCACACTACTCACCATCATCAGCACTACCACACTACTCACCAACATCATCACTACCACACTTCTCACCAACATCATCACTACCACACTACTCACCAACATCATCACTACCACACTACTCACCAACATTATCACTACCACACTACTCACCAACACCATCACTACCACACTACTCACCAACCACAACACTACCACACTACTCACTATTAATATCACTACCACACTACTCACCAACACCATCACTACCACACTACTCACCATCATCATCACTACCACACTACTCACCAACACTACCACTACCACACTACTCACAATCATCATCACTACCACACTACTCACCAACATCATCACTACCACACTACTCACCAACACCATCACTACCACACTACTCACCATTATTATCACTACCACATTACTCACCAACACCATCACTACCACACTACTCACCAACCACATCACTACCACAGTACTCACCATCATCTTCACTACCACACTACTCACCAACACTATCACTACCACACTACTCACCAACATCATCACTAAAATACTACTCACCATCATCATCACTACCACACTACTCACTATCATCACTACCACACTACTCACCAAAATCATCACTACCACACTACTCACCAACATCATCACTACCACACTTCTCACCAACATCATCACTACTACACTACACACCAACATCTTCACTACCACACTACTCACCAACACCATCACTACCACACTACTCACCAACACCATCACTACCCCACTACTCACCAACACTATCACTACCACACTACTCACCATTATTATCACTACCACACTATTCACCAACACCATCACTACCACACTACTCACCAACACCATCACTACCACAGTACTCACCATCATCTTCACTACCACACTACTCACCAACACCATCACTACCACACTACTCACCAACATCATCACTAAAATACTACTCACCATCATCTTCACTACTACACTATTCACCAACACCATCACTACTACACTACTCATCATCACTACTATACTGCTCACCAATACCATCACTACCACACAACTCACCATCATCATCACTACCACACTACTCACCATCATCACTACCACATTACTCACAATCATCATCACTACCACACTACTCACCATCATCACTACCACACTACTCACCATCATCATCACTACCACAACTACAAACCATCATCACTACCACACTACTCTCCATCATCTTCACTACCACACTACTCACCAACATAATCAATACCACACTACTCACCATTATTATCACTACCACACTACTCACCAACACCATCACTACCACACTACTCACCAACACCATCACTACCACAGTATTCACCATCATCTTCACTACCACACTACTCACCAACACAATCACTACCACACTACTCACCAACGTCATCACTAAAAGACTACTCACCATCATCTTCACTACCACACTACTCACCAACACCATCAATACTACACTACTCACCAACACTATCACTACCACACTACTCACCATCATCATCACTACCACACTACTCACTATCATCACTACCACACTACTCACAATCATCATCACTACCACACTACTCTTTATCATAACTACCACACTACTCATCATCATCACTACCACACTACTCACTATCATCACTACCACAGTACTCACCATCACTACCACACTACTCACCAACGTAATCAATACCACACTACTCACCATCATCACTACCACACTATTCACAATCATCATCACTACCACACTACTCACCATCATCACTACCACACTACTCACCATCATCATCACTACCACACTACTCACAATCATCACTACTACACTACTCACCATCATCATCACTACCACAACTACTCACCATCATCACTACCACACTACTCACCATCATCATCACTACCACACTACTCACCAACATAATCAATATCACACTACTCACCATCATCATCACTACCACACTACTCACCAACATCACTACCACACTACTCACTAACACCATCACTACCACACTACTCACTAACACCATCAGTACTCACCATCATCCTTACTACCACACTACTCACCAACACCATCACTACCACACTACACACCAACATCATCACTAAAATACAACTCACCATCATCAGCACTACCACACTACTCACCATCATCAGCACTACCACACTACTCACCAACATCATCACTACCACACTTCTCACCAACATCATCACTACCACACTACTCACCAACATCATCACTACCACACTACTCACCAACATTATCACTACCACACTACTCACCAACACCATCACTACCACACTACTCACCAACCACAACACTACCACACTACTCACTATTAATATCACTACCACACTACTCACCAACACCATCACTACCACACTACTCACCATCATCATCACTACCACACTACTCACCAACACTACCACTACCACACTACTCACAATCATCATCACTACCACACTACTCACCAACATCATCACTACCACACTACTCACCAACACCATCACTACCACACTACTCACCATTATTATCACTACCACATTACTCACCAACACCATCACTACCACACTACTCACCAACCACATCACTACCACAGTACTCACCATCATCTTCACTACCACACTACTCACCAACACCATCACTACCACATAACTCACCAACATCATCACTAAAATACTACTCACCATCATCATCACTTCCACACTACTCACCATCATCACTACCACACTGCTCACCAACATCATCACTACCACACTACTCACCAACATCATCACTACCACACTACTCACCAACATCATCACTACCACACTACGCACCAACATCATCACTACCACACTACTCACCAACACCATCACTACCACACTACTCACCAACACCATCACTACCACACTACTCACCATTATTATCACTACCACACTATTCACCAACACCATCACTACCACACTACTCACCAACAACATCACTACCACAGTACTCACCATCATCTTCACTACTACACTACTCTCCAACACCATCACTACCACACTACTCACCAACATCACTACCACACTACTCACCAACACCATCACTACCACACTACTCACCAACACCATCACTACCACAGTACTCACCATAATCTTCACTACCACACTACTCACCAACACCATCACTACCACACTACTCACCAACATTATCACTAAAATACTACTCACCATCATCATCACTACCACACTACTCATTATCATCAGCACTACCACACTACTCACCAACATCATCACTACCACACTACTCACCAACATCATAACTACCACACTACTCACCAACATCATCACTACCACACTACTCACCAACACCATCACTACCACACTACTCACCAACACCATCACTACCACACTACTCACCATTATTATCACTACCACACTACTCACCAACACCATCACTACCACACTACTCACCAACACCATCACTACCACAGTATTCACCATCATCTTCACTACCACACTACTCACCAACACAATCACTACCACACTACTCACCAACGTCATCACTAAAATTCTACTCACCATCATCTTCACTACCACACTACTCACCAACACCATCACTACTACACTACTCACCAACACCATCACTACCACACTACTCACCATTATCATCACTACCACACTACTCACCATCACCACTACCACACTACTCACAATCATCATCACTACCACACTACTCAATATCATCACTACCACACTACTCATCATCATCATCACTACCACACTACTCATCATCATCACTACCACACTACTCACTATCATCACTACCACACTACTCACCATCACTACCACACTACTCACCAACGTAATCAATACCACACTACTCACCATCATCACTACCACACTACTCACAATCATCATCACTACCACACTACTCACCAACACAATCACTACCACACTACTCACCAACGTCATCACTAAAAGACTACTCACCATCATCTTCACTACCACACTACTCACCAACACCATCAATACTACACTACTCACCAACACTATCACTACCACACTACTCACCATCATCATCACTACCACACTACTCACTATCATCACTACCACACTACTCACAATCATCATCACTACCACACTACTCTTTATCATAACTACCACACTACTCATCATCATCACTACCACACTACTCAATATCATCACTACCACAGTACTCACCATCACTACCACACTACTCACCAACGTAATCAATACCACACTACTCACCATCATCACTACCACACTATTCACAATCATCATCACTACCACACTACTCACCATCATCACTACCACACTACTCACCATCATCATCACTACCACACTACTCACAATCATCACTACTACACTACTCACCATCATCATCACTACCACAACTACTCACCATCATCACTACCACACTACTCACCATCATCATCACTACCACACTACTCACCAACATAATCAATATCACACTACTCACCATCATCATCACTACCACACTACTCACCAACATCACTACCACACTACTCACTAACACCATCACTACCACACTACTCACTAACACCATCAGTACTCACCATCATCCTTACTACCACACTACTCACCAACACCATCACTACCACACTACACACCAACATCATCACTAAAATACAACTCACCATCATCAGCACTACCACACTACTCACCATCATCAGCACTACCACACTACTCACCAACATCATCACTACCACACTTCTCACCAACATCATCACTACCACACTACTCACCAACATCATCACTACCACACTACTCACCAACATTATCACTACCACACTACTCACCAACACCATCACTACCACACTACTCACCAACCACAACACTACCACACTACTCACTATTAATATCACTACCACACTACTCACCAACACCATCACTACCACACTACTCACCATCATCATCACTACCACACTACTCACCAACACTACCACTACCACACTACTCACAATCATCATCACTACCACACTACTCACCAACATCATCACTACCACACTACTCACCAACACCATCACTACCACACTACTCACCATTATTATCACTACCACATTACTCACCAACACCATCACTACCACACTACTCACCAACCACATCACTACCACAGTACTCACCATCATCTTCACTACCACACTACTCACCAACACCATCACTACCACATAACTCACCAACATCATCACTAAAATACTACTCACCATCATCATCACTTCCACACTACTCACCATCATCACTACCACACTGCTCACCAACATCATCACTACCACACTACTCACCAACATCATCACTACCACACTACTCACCAACATCATCACTACCACACTACGCACCAACATCATCACTACCACACTACTCACCAACACCATCACTACCACACTACTCACCAACACCATCACTACCACACTACTCACCATTATTATCACTACCACACTATTCACCAACACCATCACTACCACACTACTCACCAACAACATCACTACCACAGTACTCACCATCATCTTCACTACTACACTACTCTCCAACACCATCACTACCACACTACTCACCAACATCACTACCACACTACTCACCAACACCATCACTACCACACTACTCACCAACACCATCACTACCACAGTACTCACCATAATCTTCACTACCACACTACTCACCAACACCATCACTACCACACTACTCACCAACATTATCACTAAAATACTACTCACCATCATCATCACTACCACACTACTCATTATCATCAGCACTACCACACTACTCACCAACATCATCACTACCACACTACTCACCAACATCATAACTACCACACTACTCACCAACATCATCACTACCACACTACTCACCAACACCATCACTACCACACTACTCACCAACACCATCACTACCACACTACTCACCATTATTATCACTACCACACTACTCACCAACACCATCACTACCACACTACTCACCAACACCATCACTACCACAGTATTCACCATCATCTTCACTACCACACTACTCACCAACACAATCACTACCACACTACTCACCAACGTCATCACTAAAATTCTACTCACCATCATCTTCACTACCACACTACTCACCAACACCATCACTACTACACTACTCACCAACACCATCACTACCACACTACTCACCATTATCATCACTACCACACTACTCACCATCACCACTACCACACTACTCACAATCATCATCACTACCACACTACTCAATATCATCACTACCACACTACTCATCATCATCATCACTACCACACTACTCATCATCATCACTACCACACTACTCACTATCATCACTACCACACTACTCACCATCACTACCACACTACTCACCAACGTAATCAATACCACACTACTCACCATCATCACTACCACACTACTCACAATCATCATCACTACCACACTACTCACCATCATCACTACCACACTACTCACAATCATCATCACAACCACACTACTCACCATCATCATCACTACCACAACTACTCACTATCATCACTACCACACTACTCACCATCATCATCACTACCACACTACTCACCAACATAATCAATATCACACTGCTCACCAACATAATCAATTTCACACTACTCACCATCATCATCACTACCCACCAACACCATCACTACCACACTACTCACCAACATCACTTCCACACTACTCACTAACACCATCACTACCACACTAACACCATCAGTACTCACCATCATCTTTACTACCACACTACTCACCAACACCATCACTACCACACTACTCACCAACATCATCACTAAAATACTACTCACCATCATCATCAATACCACACTACTCACCATCATCAGCACTACCACACAACTCACCAACATCATCACTATCACACTACTCACCAACATCATCACTACCACACTACTCACCAACACCATCACTACCACACTACTCACCAACACCATCACTACCACACTACTCACCATTAATATCACTACCACACTACTCACCAACACCATCACTACCACAGTACTCACCATCATCTTCACTACCACACTACTCAATAACACCATCACTACCACACTACTCACCAACATCATCACTAAAATACTGCTCACCATCATCTTCACTACCACACTACTCACCAACACCATCACTACTACACTACTCACCAACACCATCACTACCACACCATCATCATCACTACCACACTACTCATCATCATCACTACCACACTACTCACAATCATCATCACTACCACACTACGCACCATCATCACTACGACACTACTCACCATCATCATCACTACCACACTACTCACCATCATCATCACTACCACACTACTCACCAACATAATCAATACCGCGCTACTCACTATCATCATCACTACCACACTACTCACAAGCATCATCACTACCACACAACTCACCAACATCATCACTAAAATACTACTCACCAACATCATCACTACAACACTACTCACTATCATCATCACTACCACACTACTCACCAACATAATCAATACCACACTACTCACCAACATCATCACTACCACACTACTCACCAACACCATCACTACCACACTACTCACCAACACCATCACTACCACACTACTCACCATTATTATCACTACCACACCACTCACCAACACCATCACTACCACACTACTCACCAACACCACCACTACCACAGTACTCACCATCATCTTCACTACCACGCTACTCACCAGCACCATCACTACCACACTACTCACCAACATCATCACTACTACACTAATTATTATCACTACCACACTACTCACAATCATCATCACTACCACACTACTCACCATCATCATCACTACCACACTACTCACCATCATCATCACTACCACAACTACTCACCATCATCACTACCACACTACTCACCATCATCATCACTACCACACTACTCACCAACATAATCAATACCACACTACTCACCATCATCATCACTACCACACTACTCACCATCATCATCACTACCACAACTACTCACCATCATCACTACCACACTACTCACCATCATCACTACCACACTACTCACCAACATAATCAATATCACACTACTCACCATCATCATCACTACCCACCAACACCATCACTACCACACTACTCACTAACACCATCAGTACTCACCATAATCTTTACTACCACACAACTCACCAACACCATCACTACCACACTACTCACCAACATCATCACTAAAATACTACTCACCATCATCATCACTACCACACTACTCACCATCATCAGCACTACCACACTACTCACCAAGATCATCACTATCACACTACTCACCAACATCATCACTACCACACTACTCACCAACACCATCACTACCACACTACTCACCAACACCATCACTACCACACTACTCACCATTAATATCACTACCACACCAACCACACTACTCACCAACATCATCACTACCACACTACTCACTATCATCATCACTACCACACTATTCACCAACACCATCACTACCACACTACTCACAATCATCATCACTACCACACTACTCACCAACATCATCACTACCACACTACACACCATCATCATCACTACCACACTACTCACCAACACCATCCCTTCCTCACTACTCACCAACATCATCACTAACACACTACTCACCAACACCATCCCGTCCTCAGTACTCACTATGATCGTCACTACCACACTACTCACCAACATCATCACCACAGCACTACTCACCATCATCGTCGCTACCACACTACTCACCAACACCATCACCACCACACTACTCACCAACACCATCACTACCACACTAATCACCATCATCGTCACCACCACACTACTCACCATCATCATCACTACCACACTACTCACCATCATCACTACTCACAATCATCATCACTACCACACTACGCACCATCATCACTACGACACTACTCACCATCATCACTACTCACAATCATCATCACTACCACACTACGCACCATCATCACTACGACACTACTCACCAACATCATCACTACCACACTACTCACCAACATCATCACTACCACACTACGCACCAACATCATCACTACCACACTACTCACCAACACCATCTCTACCACACTACTCACCAACACCATCACTACCACACTACTCACCAACAACATCACTACCACAGTACTCACCATCATCTTCACTACTACACTACTCTCCAACACCATCACTACCACACTACTCACCAACATCACTACCACACTACTCACCAACACCATCACTACCACACTACTCACCAACACCATCACTACCACAGTACTCACCATAATCTTCACTACCACACTACTCACCAACACCATCACTACCACACTACTCACAATCATCATCACTACCACACTACTCAATATCATCACTACCACACTACTCATTATCATCAGCACTACCACACTACTCACCAACATCATCACTACCACACTACTCACCAACATCATAACTACCACACTACTCACCAACATCATCACTACCACACTACTCACCAACACCATCATTACCACACTACTCACCAACACCATCACTACCACACTACTCACCATTATTATCACTACCACACTACTCACCAACACCATCACTACCACACTACTCACCAACACCATCACTACCACAGTATTCACCATCATCTTCACTACCACACTACTCACCAACACAATCACTACCACACTACTCACCAACGTCATCACTAAAATACTACTCACCATCATCTTCACTACCACACTACTCTCCAACACCATCACTACTACACTACTCACCAACACCATCACTACTCACCATTATCATCACTACCACACTACTCACAATCATCATCACTACCACACTACTCATTATCATCACTACCACACTACTCATCATCATCATCACTACCACAGTACTCATCATCATCACTACCACACTGCTCACAATCATCACTACCACACTACTCACCATCACTACCACACTACTCACCAACGTAATCAATACCACACTACTCACCATCATCACTACCACACTACTCACAATCATCATCACTACCACACTACTCACCATCATCACTACCACACTACTCACCATCATCATCACAACCACACTACTCACCATCATCATCACTACCACAACTACTCACTATCATCACTACCACACTACTCACCATCATCACTACCACACTACTCACCAACATAATCAATATCACACTACTCACTATCATCATCACTACCCACCAACACCATCACTACCACACTACTCACTAACACCATCACTACCACACTACTCACTAACACCATCACTACCACACTACTCACTAACACCATCAGTACTCACCATCATCTTTACTACCACACTACTCACCAACACCATCACTACCACACTACTCACCAACATCATCACTAAAATACTACTCACCATCATCATCACTACCACACTACTCACCATCATCAGCACTACCACACAACTCACCAACATCATCACTATCACACTACTCACCAACATCATCACTACCACACTACTCACCAACACCATCACTACCACACTACTCACCAACACCATCACTACCCCACTACTCACCATTAATATCACTACCACACTACTCACCAACACCATCACTACCACACTACTCACCAACATCATCACTAAAATACTACTCACCATCATCATCACTACCACACTACTCACCATCATCAGCACTACCACACTACTCACCAACATCATCACTATCACACTACTCACCAACATCATCACTACCACACTACTCACCAACACCATCACTACCACACTACTCACCAACACCATCACTACCACACTACTCACCATTAATATCACTACCACACCAACCACACTACTCACCAACATCATCACTACCACACTACTCACTATCATCATCACTACCACACTATTCACCAACACCATCACTACCACACTACTCACAATCATCATCACTACCACACTCTCACCAACATCATCACTACCACACTACACACCATCATCATCACTACCACACTACTCACCAACACCATCCCTTCCTCACTACTCACCAACATCATCACTAACACACTACTCACCAACACCATCCCGTCCTCAGTACTCACTATCATCGTCACTACCACACTGCTCACCAACATCATCACCACAGCACTACTCACCATCATCGTCGCTACCACACTACTCACCAACACCATCACCACCACACTACTCACCAACATCATCACTACCACACTAATCACCATCATCGTCACCACCACACTACTCACCATCATCATCACTACCACACTACTCACCATCATCACTACTCACAATCATCATCACTACCACACTACGCACCATCATCACTACGACACTACCCACCATCATCATCACTACCACACTACTCACCATCATCATCATTACCACACTACTCACTGTTACGAACCCGGATCCAGCGTCCGAGCACGGAGCAGTGACCACCGCGCCATCTGTGGGTCAGCTCCCGAAACCCCCTCCAATCGGACAACGACACCTGGTGAGGATGGCGTGTACTGGCCACAAGGGCCAGTTTCCAGTCCCGTTCAGCACTCTACACCGCCGCTGCTGACCTCTGGTGAGGTGGTGCTCAGACTACAACGCCATCTATGAAGTGGATGTGTCGGGCGTTTGTGTCTGAGCCTGTAAGTGAGGTGTTTTAGTGTCCCAGTTATTGATGACGTGTCTGCTTACAGAGTCGACCTGGGACTTCTGTAATGGGAGTTGAGTCAGTCTACCCGAGGCAGCCGTCTCCATACCTTGTACTTTGCTGCATCAGTTGTGAAGTCGTCCCCCCGGAAGAACACTGTGGTGTGTTAGTCTGCCAGTGGAGTGGCAGTAAAAGGATTACCCGGGACCGACTGTTGGAGACGATCATCCACTGGGGTATTGAGGACAGGAGCGTGATTTGTGGTGTCACACGAGGCTCCTGTCTAGGGCGTTCCCCTTATATCGTTCGTGGAGTGGCCTGACCAGCCTTGTTGATTCAGAACCTGCCAGCAGACCAGCTGGACGTGTGGTTGACGGCCTCCACGGCGGTGCCCACAGTGGACCTGTGTTTTGGCTGACCTGTGGCCAGGGTAGGCTCAGCATTTTCAGAGGATTCGTTGTGAGGCCAAGTAAGCACCAACGACTCAGCACCGAGAGAGAGTTGAGCCAGAGTCTTCAGGAGAAGACGATTGTGCGATTCTTCAGTATGAAGACATATGTGTACAGTGTTTATACCCCTCCCCCTGTGAACTCTTTTATATCTTATTTATTTATTTGGTGACGGTGAATTATAATCTTAAGTTCTTAACTTTCTTTCCCTTCCCCCTTTAAGTTACTTGCGTCACGGATCACATCCCTTGATAGCAACTACTGGCTTGGGAACGGATATATATCTTCCTCTAACAACATCAGAGTAAGAACCCCGTTGCGTCCCGAGAGGGCCGTAACACTCACCAACATAATCAATACCACACTACTCACCATCATCATCACTACCACACTACTCACCAACACCATCCCAACCACACTACTCACCATCATCATCACTACTCACCAACACTATCACTACCACACTACTCACAAGCATCATCACTACCACACTACTCACCAACATCATCACTAAAATACTACTCACCAACATCATCACTACAACACTACTCACCATCATCATCACTACCACACTACTCACCAACATAATCAATACCACAATACTCACCATCATCATCACTACCACACTACTCAATAACACCATCACTACCACACTAACCAACATCATCACTAAAATACTACTCACCATCATCTTCACTACCACACTACTCACCAACACCATCACTACTACACTACTCACCAACACCATCACTACCACACTACTCACCATCATCACTACCACACTACTCACAATCATCATCACTACCACACTATGCACCATCATCACTACGACACTACTCACCATCATCATCACTACCACACTACTCACCATCATCATCACTACCACACTACTCACCAACATAATCAATACCGCACTACTCACCATCATCATCACTACCACACTACTCACCAACACCATCACAACCACACTACTCACCATCATCATCACTACCACACTACTCATTAACACCATCACTACCACACTACTCACAAGCATCATCACTACCACACTACTCACCAACATCATCACTAAAATACTACTCACCAACATCATCACTACAACACTACTCACCATCATCATCACTAAAATACTACTCACCAACATAATCAATACCACACTACTCACCATCATCATCACTACCACACTACTCACCAACACCATCACTACCACACTACTCACCAACATCATCACTACCACACTACTCACCAACACCATCACTACCACACTACTCACCAACACCATCACCACCACACTGCTCACCATTATTATCACTACCACACTACTCACCAACACCATCACTACCACACTACTCACCAACACCATCACTACCACAGTACTCACCATCATCTTCACTACCACACTACTCACCAGCACCATCACTACCACACTACTCACCAACATCATCACTAAAATACTACTCACTATTATCTTCACTACCACACTACTCACCAACACCATCACTACTACACTACTCACCAACACCATCACTACTACACTAATTATTATCACTACCACACTACTCACAATCAACATCACTACCACACTACTCACCATCATCACTACCACACTACTCTCTATCATCATCACTACCACGCTACTCACCTACATAATCGTTTGTGATAAGTGTTTGTAAATCATACAAACATTTTGTGATAAGTGTTTGCTGGAGGCATGTCGGACAGTAAAGTTTTCTGGAGGCATGTTGGACAGTAGGTGTATGCTGGAGGCATATTGGACAATAAGTAGTTTGCTGGAGGCATGTTGGACAGTAAGTGTTTGCTAGGGGCATGTAGGACAGTGTTTGCTGGAGGCATGTTGGTCAGTAAGTGTTTGCTGGGGGCATGTTGGACAGCATGTGTTTGCTGGAGGCATGTTGGACAGTAAGTGTTTGTTGTAGGCATGTTGGACAGTAAGTGTTTGCTGGAGGCATGTTGGACAGTGTTTGCTGGAGGCATGTTGGACAGTAAGTGTTTGCTGGAGGCATGATGGACAGCAAGTGTTTGCTGGAGGCATGTTGGGCACTGTTTCCTGGAGGCATCTTGGACAGTAAGTGTTTACTTCGGGCATGTTGGACAGATTTTGCTGGAGTCATTTTGGACAGTAAGTGTTTGCTGGAGGCATGTTGGACATTAAGTGTTTGCTGGGGCATGTTGGACAGTAAGTGTTTGCTGGAGGCATGATGAACAGTAAGTGTTTCATGGAGGCATCTTGGACAGTAAGTGTTTGCTGCAGGCATGTTGGACAGTAGGTGTATGCTGGAGGCATGTTGGACAGTAAGTGTTTGCTAGAGGCATGTTGGACAGTAAATGTTTGCTGGGGGCATGTTGGACAATGTTTGCTGGAGGGATGTTGGACAGTAAGTGTTTGCTGTAGGCATCTTGGACAGTAAGTGTTTGCTGGAGGCATGTTGGAAAGTAAGTGTTTGCTGGAGGCATGTTGGACAGTAAGTGTTGGCTGGGGGCACGTAGGAAAGTATGTGTTTGCTGGAGGCATGTTGGACAGTAAGTGTTTGCTGGAGGTATGTTGGATAGTAAGTGTTTGCTGGAGGCATGTTGGAGAGAAAGTGTTTGCTGGGGGCATGTTGGACAGTGTATGTTTGCTAGAGGCATGTTGGACAGTAAGTGTGTGCTGGGGACATGCTGGACAGTAAGTGTTTGCTGGAGGTATGTTGGACAGTAAGTGTTTGCTGGGGGCATGTTGAGCAGTAAGTGTTTGCTGGGGCATGTTGAACAGTAAGTGTTTGCTGGAGGCATGTTGGATAGTAAGTGTTTGCTGGAGGCATATTGGAGAGAAAGTGTTTGCTGGGGGCATGTTGGACAGTATGTGTTTGCTAGAGGCATGTTGGACAGTAAGTGTTTGCTGGAGGCATGTTGGACAGCAAGTGTTTTCTGGAGTCATGTTGGACAATGTTTGCTGGAGGCATGTTGGACAGTAAGTGTTTGCTGGGGGCATGTTGGACAGTGTTTGCTTGAGGTATGTTGGACAGTAAGTGTTTGCTGGGGGCATGTTGGACAGTAAGTGTTTGCTGGACGCATGTTCGACAGTAAGTGTTTACTGGGGGCATGTTGGCCAGTGTTTTCTGGAGGCATGTTGGACAGTAAGTGTTTGCTGGGGGCATGTTGGACAGTAAGTGTTTGATGGGGCCATTTTGGAGAGTAAGTGTTTGCAGGAGGCATGTTGTACAGTAAGTGTTTGCTGGGGGCATGTGGGACAGTAAGTGTTCGTTGTCGTTGTGTTGGACAGTAAGTGTTTGCAGGAGGCATGTTGGACAGTAAGTGTTTGCAGGAGGCATGTTGGACAGTAAGTATTTGCAGGAGGCATGTTGGACTGTAAGTGTTCGTTGTCGTCGTATTGGACATGAAGTGTTCGTAGTCGTCGTGTTGGACAGTAAGTGTTCGCTGTCGTCGTCTTGGACAGTAAGTGTTCGCTGTCGTCGTGTTGGACAGTAAGTGTTTGCTGGAGGCATGTTGGAAATTACGTGTTCGCTGTCGTCGTCTTGGACAGTAAGTGTTCGCTGTCGTCGTGTTGGACAGTAAGTGTTTGCTGGAGGCATGTTGGAAATTACGTGTTTGCTGGAGGTATGTTGGACAGTAAGTGTTTGCTGGAGGCATGTTGGACAGTAAGTGTTTGCTGGGGGCATGTTGGACAGTATTTGCTAGAGGCATAATGGACAGTAAGTGTTTACTTCGGGCATGTTGGACAGATTTTGCTGGAGGCATATTGGACAGTAAGTGTTTGCTGGAGGCATGTTGGACAGTAAGTGTTCGTTGTCGTTGTGTTGGACATGACGTGTTCGTAGTCGTCGTGTTGGATAGTAAGTGTTCACTGTCGTCGTGTTGGACAGTAAGTGTTCGCTGTCGTCGTGTTGGACAGTAAGTGTTTGCTGGAGGCATGTTGGAAATTACGTGTTTGCTGGAGGTATGTTGGACAGTAAGTGTTTGCTGGAGGCATGATGGACAGCAAGTGTTTGCTGGAGGCATGTTGGGCAGTGTTTCCTGGAGGCATCTTGGACAGTAAGTGTTTACTTCGGGCATGTTGGACAGATTTTGCTGGAGGCATTTTGGACAGTAAGTGTTTGCTGGAGGCATGTTGGACATTAAGTGTTTGCTGGGGCATGTTGGACAGTAAGTGTTTGCTGGAGGCATGATGGACAGTAAGTGTTTCCTGGAGGCATCTTGGACAGTAAGTGTTTGCTGCAGGCATGTTGGACAGTAGGTGTATGCTGGAGGCATGTTGGACAGTAAGTGTTTGCTAGAGGCATGTTGGACAGTAAATGTTTGCTGGGGGCATGTTGGACAATGTTTGCTGGAGGGATGTTGGACAGTAAGTGTTTGCTGTAGGCATCTTGGACAGTAAGTGTTTGCTGGAGGCATGTTGGAAAGTAAGTGTTTGCTGGAGGCATGTTGGACAGTAAGTGTTGGCTGGGGGCACGTAAGAAAGTATGTGTTTGCTGGAGGCATGTTGGACAGTAAGTGTTTGCTGGAGGTATGTTGGATAGTAAGTGTTTGCTGGAGGCATGTTGGAGAGAAAGTGTTTGCTGGGGGCATGTTGGACAGTGTATGTTTGCTAGAGGCATGTTGGACAGTAAGTGTGTGCAGGGGACATGCTGGACAGTAAGTGTTTGCTGGAGGAATGTTGGACAGTAAGTGTTTGCTGGGGGCATGTTGAGCAGTAAGTGTTTGCTGGGGCATGTTGAACAGTAAGTGTTTGCTGGAGGCATGTTGGATAGTAAGTGTTTGCTGGAGGCATGTTGGAGAGAAAGTGTTTGCTGGGGGCATGTTGGACAGTATGTGTTTGCTAGAGGCATGTTGGACAGTAAGTGTTTGCTGGAGGCATGTTGGACAGCAAGTGTTTTCTGGAGTCATGTTGGACAATATTTGCTGGAGGCATGTTGGACAGTAAGTGTTTGCTGGGGGCATGTTGGACAGTGTTTGCTTGAGGTATGTTGGAGAGTAAGTGTTTGCTGGGGGCATGTTGGACAGTAAGTGTTTGCTGGACGCATGTTCGACAGTAAGTGTTTACTGGGGGCATGTTGGCCAGTGTTTTCTGGAGGCATGTTGGACAGTAAGTGTTTGCTGGGGGCATGTTGGACAGTAAGTGTTTGATGGGGCCATTTTGGAGAGTAAGTGTTTGCAGGAGGCATGTTGTACAGTAAGTGTTTGCTGGGGGCATGTGGGACAGTAAGTGTTCGTTGTCCTTGTGTTGGACAGTAAGTGTTTGCAGGAGGCATGTTGGACAGTAAGTGTTTGCAGGAGGCATGTTGGACAGTAAGTATTTGCAGGAGGCATGTTGGACTGTAAGTGTTCGTTGTCGTCGTATTGGACATGAAGTGTTCGTAGTCGTCGTGTTGGACAGTAAGTGTTCGCTGTCGTCGTCTTGGACAGTAAGTGTTCGCTGTCGTCGTGTTGGACAGTAAGTGTTTGCTGGAGGCATGTTGGAAATTACGTGTTTGCTGGAGGTATGTTGGACAGTAAGTGTTTGCTGGAGGCATGTTGGACAGTAAGTGTTTGCTGGGGGCATGTTGGACAGATTTTGCTGGAGGCATATTGGACAGTAAGTGTTTGCTGGAGGCATGTTGGACAGTAAGTGTTCGTTGTCGTTGTGTTGGACATGAAGTGTTCGTAGTCGTCGTGTTGGATAGTAAGTGTTCACTGTCGTCGTCTTGGACAGTAAGTGTTCGCTGTCGTCGTGTTGGACAGTAAGTGTTTGCTGGAGGCATGTTGGAAATTACGTGTTTGCTGGAGGTATGTTGGACAGTAAGTGTTTGCTGGAGGCATGTTGGACAGTAAGTGTTTGCTGGGGGCATGTTGGACAGTATTTGCTGGAAGCATAATGGACAGTAAGTGTTTACTTCGGGCATGTTGGACAGATTTTGCTGGAGGCATATTGGACAGTAAGTGTTTGCTGGAGGCATGTTGGGCATTAAGTGTTTGCTGGGGCATGTTGGACAGTAAGTGTTTACAGGAGGCATGTTGGACAGTAAGTGTTTGCAGGAGGCATGTTGTACGGTAAGTGTTTGCTGGAGGCATGTTGGACAGTAAGTGTTTGCAGGAGGCATGTTGGACAGTAAGTATTTGCAGGAGGCATGTTGGACATTAAGTGTTCGTTGTCGTCGTGTTGGACAGTAAGTTTTCGCTGTTGTCGTGTTGGACAGTAACTGTTCGCTGTCGTCGTGTTGGACAGTAAGTGTTTGCAGGAGGCATGTTGGACAGTAAGTGTTTCCTGGAGGCATGTTGAACAGTAAGTGTTTGGTGGGGGCCTGTTGGACAGTGTTTGCTGTAGGCATGTTGGATAGAAAGTGTTTGCTGGAGGCGTCTTCGACAGTAAATGTTTGCTGGAGAAATGTTGGATAGTAAGTGTTTGCTGGGGGCATGTTGGACAGTGAGTGTTGGCTGGGGCATGTTGAACAGTAAGTGTTTGCTGGGGGCATGTAGGACAGTGTTTGCTGGAGGCATGTTGGACAGTAAGTGTTTGCTGGGGGCATGTTGGACAGCATGTGTTAGCTGGAGGCATGTTGGACAGTAAGTGTTTGCTGTAGGCATGTTGGACAGAAAGTGTTTGCTGGAGGCATGTTGGACAGTGTTTGCTGGAGGCATGTTGGACAGTAAGTGTTTGCTGGAGGCATGATGGACAGCAAGTGTTTGCTGGAGGCATGTTGGAAAGTAAGTGTTTACTTCGGGCATGTTGGACAGATTTTGCTGGAGGCAGATTGGACAGTAAGTGTTTGCTGGAAGCATGTTGGACATTAAGTGTTTGCTGGGGCATGTTGGATAGTAAGTGTTTGCTGGAGGCATGTTGGACAGTAAGTGTTTCCTGAGGAATCTTGGACAGTAAGTGTTTACTGTAGGCATGTTGGACAGTAGGTGTATGCTGGAGGCATGTTGGACAGTAAGTGTTTGCTAGAGGCATGTTGGACAGTAAATGTTTGCTGGGGGCTTGTTGGACAATGTTTGCTGGAGGCATGTTAAACAGTAAGTGTTTGCTGGAGGCATGTTGGACAGTGTTTGCTGGAGGCATGTTGGACAGTAAGTGTTTGCTGGAGGCATCTTGGACAGTAAGTGTTTGCTGGAGGCATGTTGGACAGTAAGTGTTTGCTGGAGGCATGTTGGACAGTAAGTGTTTGCTGGGGGCACGTAGGAAAGTATGTGTTTGCTGGAGGCATGTTGGACAGTAAGTGTTTGCTGGAGGCATGTTGGACAGTAAGTGTTTGCTAGAGGTATGTTGGGCAGAAAGTTTTTGCTGGAGGCATGTTGGACAGTAAGTGTTTGCTGGAGGCATGTTGGACAGTGTGTGTTTGCTGGAGGCATGTTGGAAAGTAGGTGTATGCTGGAGGCATGTTGGACAGTAAGTGTTTGTTGAGGGCATGTTGGACAGTGTTTGCTGTAGGAATGTTGGACAGAAAGTGTTTGCTGGAGGCGAGTTCGACAGTAAATGTTTGCTGGAGGCATTTTGGACAGTAAGTGTTTGCTGGAGGCATGCTGGACAGTAAGTGTTTGCTGGAGGCATGTTGGATAGTAAGTGTTTGCTGGGGGCATGTTGGACATTAAGTGTTTGCTGGGGCATGTTGAACAGTAGGTGTTTTCTGGAGTCATGTTGGACATTAAGTGTTTGCTGGGGGCATGTTGGAAAGTAAGTGTTTGCTGGAGGCATGTTGGACAGTAAGTGTTTGCTGGGGGCATGTTGGACAGTGTTTGCTTGATGCATGTTGGACAGTAAGTGTTTGCAGGAGGCTTGTTGGACAGTAAGTGTTTGATGGAGGCATGTTGGACAGTAAGTGTTTGCTGGAGGCATGTTGGAGAGAAAGTGTTTGCTGGGGGCATGTTGGACAGTATGTGTTTGCTAGAGGCATGTTGGACAGTAAGTGTTTGCTGGAGGCATGTTGGACAGTGTTTGCTGGAGGCATGTTGGACAGTAAGTGTTTGCTGGGGGCATGTTGGACAGTAAGTGTTTGCTGGACGCATGTTCGACAGTAACTGTTTGCTGGGGGCATGTTGGCCAGTGTTTTCTGGAGGCATGTTGGACAGTAAGTGTTTGCTGGGGGCATGTTGGACAGTAAGTGTTTGATGGGGCCATTTTGGAGAGTAAGTGTTTGCAGGAGGCATGTTGTACAGTAAGTGTTTGCTGGGGGCATGTGGGACAGTAAGTGTTCGTTGTCGTTGTGTTGGACAGTAAGTGTTTGCAGGAGGCATGTTGGTCAGTAAGTGTTTGCAGGAGGCATGTTGGACAGTAAGTATTTGCAGGAGGCATGTTGGACTGTAAGTGTTCGTTGTCGTCGTATTGGACATGAAGTGTTCGTAGTCGTCGTGTTGGACAGTAAGTGTTCGCTGTCGTCGTCTTGGACAGTAAGTGTTCGCTGTCGTCGTGTTGGACAGTAAGTGTTTGCTGGAGGCATGTTGGAAATTACGTGTTTGCTGGAGGTATGTTGGAAAGTAAGTGTTTGCTGGAGGCATGTTGGACAGTAAGTGTTTGCTGGGGGCATGTTGGACAGTATTTGCTGGAGGCATAGTTGACAGTAAGTGTTTACTTCGGGCATGTTGGACAAATTTTGCTGGAGGCATATTGGACAGTAAGTGTTTGCTGGAGGCATGTTGGACAGTAAGTGTTCGTTGTCGTTGTGTTGGACATGAAGTGTTCGTAGTCGTCGTGTTGGATAGTAAGTGTTCACTGTCGTCGTCTTGGACAGTAAGTGTTCGCTGTCGTCGTGTTGGACAGTAAGTGTTTGCTGGAGGCATGTTGGATATTACGTGTTTGCTGGAGGTATGTTGGACAGTAAGTGTTTGCTGGAGGCATGTTGGACAGTAAGTGTTTGCTGGGGGCATGTTGGACAGTATTTGCTGGAAGCATAATGGACAGTAAGTGTTTACTTCGGGCATGTTGGACAGATTTTGCTGGAGGCATATTGGACAGTAAGTGTTTGCTGGAGGCATGTTGGGCATTAAGTGTTTGCTGGGGCATGTTGGACAGCAAGTGTTTACAGGAGGCATGTTGGACAGTAAGTGTTTGCAGGAGGCATGTTGTACGGTAAGTGTTTGCTGGAGGCATGTTGGACAGTAAGTGTTTGCAGGAGGCATGTTGGACAGTAAGTATTTGCAGGAGGCATGTTGGACATTAAGTGTTCGTTGTCGTCGTGTTGGACAGTAAGTTTTCGCTGTTGTCGTGTTGGACAGTAACTGTTCGCTGTCGTCGTGTTGGACAGTAAGTGTTTGCAGGAGGCATGTTGGACAGTAAGTGTTTCCTGGAGGAATGTTGAACAGTAAGTGTTTGTTGGGGGCCTGTTGGACAGTGTTTGCTGTAGGCATGTTGGATAGAAAGTGTTTGCTGGAGACGTCTTCGACAGTAAATGTTTGCTGGAGAAATGTTGGATAGTAAGTGTTTGCTGGGGGCATGTTGGACAGTGAGTGTTGGCTGGGGCATGTTGAACAGTAAGTGTTTGCTGGGGGCATGTAGGACAGTGTTTGCTGGAGGCATGTTGGACAGTAAGTGTTTGCTGGGGGCATGTTGGACAGCATGTGTTAGCTGGAGGCATGTTGGACAGTAAGTGTTTGCTGTAGGCATGTTGGACAGAAAGTGTTTGCTGGAGGCATGTTGGACAGTGTTTGCTGGAGGCATGTTGGACAGTAAGTGTTTGCTGGAGGCATGATGGACAGCAAGTGTTTGCTGGAGGCATGTTGGAAAGTAAGTGTTTACTTCGGGCATGTTGGACAGATTTTGCTGGAGGCATATTGGACAGTAAGTGTTTGCTGGAAGCATGTTGGACATTAAGTGTTTGCTGGGGCATGTTGGATAGTAAGTGTTTGCTGGAGGCATGTTGGACAGTAAGTGTTTCCTGAGGAATCTTGGACAGTAAGTGTTTACTGTAGGCATGTTGGACAGTAGGTGTATGCTGGAGGCATGTTGGACAGTAAGTGTTTGCTAGAGGCATGTTGGACAGTAAATGTTTGCTGGGGGCTTGTTGGACAATGTTTGCTGGAGGCATGTTAAACAGTAAGTGTTTGCTGGAGGCATGTTGGACAGTGTTTGCTGGAGGCATGTTGGACAGTAAGTGTTTGCTGGAGGCATCTTGGACAGTAAGTGTTTGCTGGAGGCATGTTGGACAGTAAGTGTTTGCTGGAGGCATGTTGGACAGTAAGTGTTTGCTGGGGGCACGTAGGAAAGTATGTGTTTGCTGGAGGCATGTTGGACAGTAAGTGTTTGCTGGAGGCATGTTGGACAGTAAGTGTTTGCTAGAGGTATGTTGGGCAGAAAGTTTTTGCTGGAGGCATGTTGGACAGTAAGTGTTTGCTGGAGGCATGTTGGACAGTGTGTGTTTGCTGGAGGCATGTTGGAAAGTAGGTGTATGCTGGAGGCATGTTGGACAGTAAGTGTTTGTTGAGGGCATGTTGGACAGTGTTTGCTGTAGGAATGTTGGACAGAAAGTGTTTGCTGGAGGCGAGTTCGACAGTAAATGTTTGCTGGAGGCATTTTGGACAGTAAGTGTTTGCTGGAGGCATGTTGGACAGTAAGTGTTTGCTGGAGGCATGTTGGATAGTAAGTGTTTGCTGGGGGCATGCTGGAGGAATGTTGGACAGTAAGTGTTTGCTGAAGGCATGTTGGACAGTGTTTGCTGGAGGCATGTTGGACAGTAAGTGTTTGCTGGAGGCATGTTGGACTGTAAGTGTTTGCTGGAGGCATCTTGGACAGAAAGTGTTTGCTGGAGGCATGTTCGACAATAGGTGTTTACTGGGGGCATGTTGGAGAGCAAGTGTTTGCAGGAGGCATGTTGGACAGTAAGTGTTTGATGGAGGCGTTTTGGACAGTAAGTGTTTGCTGGAGTCATGTTGGACAGCTAGTGTTTGCTTGGGGCATGTTGTACAGTATGTGTTTGCTGAAGACATTTTGGAAAGTAAGTGTTTGTTGGAGGCATGTTGGACAGTGTTTGCTGGGGCATGTTGAACAGTAATTGTTTGCAGGAAGGCATGTTGGACAGTAAGTGTTTGCTGGAGGCATGTAGGACAGTAAGTGTTTGCAGGGGGCATATTGGAAAGTAAGTGTTTGCTGGAGGCATATTGGACAGTATGTGTTTGCTGGGGGCATGTTGGACAGTAAGTGTTTGCTGGAGGCATGTTGGACAGTAAGTGTTTGCTGGGGGCATGTTGGACAGTAAGTGTTTGCTTGACGCATGTTCGACAGTAAGTGTTTGCTGGGGGCATATTGGCGAGTGTTTGCTGGAGGCATGTTGGACAGTGAGTGTTTGCTGGGGGCATGTTGGACAGTAAGTGTTTGCTTGACGCATGTTCGACAGTAAGTGTTTGCTGGGGGCATATTGGACAGTAAGTGTTTGCTGGGGCCATTTTGGAGAGTAAGTGTTTGCAGGAGGCATGTTGTACAGTAAGTGTTTGCTGGGGGCATGTGGGTCAGTAAGTGTTCGTTGTCGTCGTGTTGGACAGTAAGTGTTCGTAGTCGTCGTGTTGGACAGTAAGTGTTCACTCTCGTCGTCTTGGACAGTAAGTGCTCGCGGTCGTCGTGTTGGACGGTAAGTGTTTGCTGGAGGCATGTTGGAAAGTACGTGTTTGCTGGAGGTATGTTGGACAGTAAGTTTTTGCTGGAGGCATATTGGACAGTAAGTGTTTTTTGGAGGCACCTCGGACAGTAAATGTTTGTTGTAGGCATGTTGGACAGTAAGTGTTTGCTGGAGGCATGTTGGAGAGTATTTGCTGGAGGCATAATGGACAGTAAGTGTTTTTTGGAGGCATCTCGGACAGTAAATGTTTGTTGTAGGCATGTTGGACAGTAAGTGTTTGCTGGAGGCATTTAGGACAGTAAGTGTTTGCTGGGGGCATGTTGGACAGTGTTTGCTGTAGGCATGTTGGACAGTAAGTGTTTGCATGGGGCATATTGGAAAGTACGTGTTTGCTGGAGGCATGTTGGACAGTAAGTGTTTGCTGCAGGCATGTTGGACAGTTTGTGTTTGCTGGAGGCATGTTGGACAGTAAGTGTTTGCTGGATGCATGTTGGACAGTAAGTGTTTGCTGGGGGCATGTTGGACAGTGTTTGCTGGAGGCATGTTGGGCAGCAAGTGTTTGCTGAGGGCATGTTGGACAGTGTTTGCTGGAGGTATGTTGGACAGTAAGTGTTTGCTGGACGCATGTTGGACAGTAAGTGTTTGCTGGGGCTATTTTGGAGAGTAAGTGTTTGCCGGAGGCTTGTTGTACAGTAAGTGTTTACTGGGGGCATGTGGGACAGTAAGTGTTCGTTGTCGTTGTGTTGGACAGTAAGTGTTTGCAGTACGCATGTTGGACAGTAAGTGTTTGCAGGAGGCATGTTGGACAGTAAGTATTTGCAGGAGGCATGTTGGACAGTAAGTGTTCGTTGTCGTCGTGTTGGACAGTAAGTGTTCGCAGTCGTCGTGTTGGACAGAAAGTGTTCGCTGTCGTCGTCTTGGACAGTAAGTGTTCGCTGTCGTCGTGTTGGACAGTAAGTGTTTGCTGGAGACATGTTGGAAATTACGTGTTTGCTGGAGGTATGTTGGACAGTAAGTGTTTGCTGGAGGCATATTGGACAGTAAGTGTTTTCTGGGGGCATGTTAGACAGTATTTGCTGGAGGCATAATGGACAGTAAGTGTTTGCTGGGGGCATGTTGGACAGTGTTTGCTGTAGGCATGTTGGACAGAAAGGATTTGCTGGAGGCATGTTCGACAGTAAGTGTTTGCAGGGGGCATATTGGAAAGTAAGTGTTTGCTGGAGGCATGTTGGACAGTAAGTGCTTGCCGGAGGCATGTTGGACAGTAAGTGTTTGCTGCAGGCATGTTGGACAGTAAGTGTTTGCTGCGGGCATGTTGGACATTGTTTGCTGGAGGCATGTTGGACAGTAAGTGTTTGCTGGGGGCATGTTGAACAGTAAGTGTTTGCTTGACGCATGTTCGACAGTAAGTGTTTGCTGGGGGCATATTGGCCAGTGTTTGCTGGAGGCATGTTGGACAGTAAGTGTTTGCTGGGGGCATGTTGGACAGTAAGTATTTGCTGGGGCCATTTTGGAGAGTAAGTGTTTGCAGGAGGAGTGTTGTACAGTAAGTGTTTGCTGGGGGCATGTGGGGCAGTAAGTGTTCGTTGTCGTCGTGTTGGGCAGTAAGTGTTTCTAGAAGGCATGTTGGACAGTAGGTGTTTGGAGGAGGCATGTTGGACAGTAAGTGTTCGTTGTCGTCGTGTTGGACAGTAAGTGTTCGTAGTCGTCGTGTTGGACAGTAAGTGTTCACTCTCGTCGTCTTGGACAGTAAGTGCTCGCTGTCGTCGTGTTGGACAGTAAGTGTTTGCTGGAGGCATGTTGGAAAGTACGTGTTTGCTGGAGGTATGTTGGACAGTAAGTGTTTGCTGGAGGCATGTTGGACAGTAAGTGTTTGCTGGGGGCATGTTGGACAGTATTTGCTGGAGGCATAATGGACAGTAAGTGTTTTTTGGAGACATCTCGGACAGTAAATGTTTGTTGTAGGCATGTTGGACAGTAAGTGTTTGCTGGAGGCATGTAGGACAGTAAGTGTTTACTTGGGGCATGTTGGACAGTGTTTGCTGTAGGCATGTTGGACAGTAAGTGTTTGCATGGGGCATATTGGAAAGTAAGTGTTTGCTGGAGGCATGTTGGACAGTAAGTGTTTGCTGGGGGCATGTTGGACAGTAAGTGTGTGCTGGAGGCATGTTGGACAGTAAGTGTTTGCTGGATGCATGTTACACAGTAAGTGTTTGCTGGGGGCATGTTGGACAGTGTTTACTGGAGGCATGTTGGACAGCAAGTGTTTCTTGGAGGCATGTTGGACAGTAAGTGTTTGCTGGAGGCATGTTGGACAGTAAGTGTATGCTGGAGGCATGTTGGACAGTAAGTGTTTGCTGGAGGCCTGTTGAACAGTAAGTGTTTGCAAAAGGCATGTTGGACAGTGTTTGCTGGAGGCATGTTGGACAGAAAGTGTTTGCTGGAGGCATGTTCGACAGTAAGTGTTTTATTGGGCGCATGTTGGACAGTAAGTATTTGCAGGAGGCATGTTGGACAGTAAGTGTTCGTTGTCGTCGTGTTGGACAGTAAGTGTTCGCAGTCGTCGTGTTGGACAGAAAGTGTTCGCTGTCGTCGTCTTGGACAGTAAGTGTTCGCTGTCGTCGTGTTGGACAGTAAGTGTTTGCTTGACGCATGTTCGACAGTAAGTGTTTGCTGGGGGCATATTGGCCAGTGTTTGCTGGAGGCATGTTGGACAGTAAGTGTTTGCTGGGGGCATGTTGGACAGTAAGTATTTGCTGGGGCCATTTAGGAGAGTAAGTGTTTGCAGGAGGAGTGTTGTACAGTAAGTGTTTGCTGGGGGCATGTGGGGCAGTAAGTGTTCGTTGTCGTCGTGTTGGGCAGTAAGTGTTTCTAGAAGGCATGTTGGACAGTAGGTGTTTGCAGGAGGCATGTTGGACAGTAAGTGTTCGTTGTCGTCGTGTTGGACAGTAAGTGTTCGTAGTCGTCGTGTTGGACAGTAAGTGTTAACTCTCGTCGTCTTGGACAGTAAGTGCTCGCTGTCGTCGTGTTGGACAGTAAGTGTTTGCTGGAGGCATGTTGGAAAGTACGTGTTTGCTGGAGGTATGTTGGACAGTAAGTGTTTGCTGGAGGCATGTTGGACAGTAAGTGTTTGCTGGGGGCATGTTGGACAGTATTTGCTGGAGGCATAATGGACAGTAAGTGTTTTTTGGAGACATCTCGGACAGTAAATGTTTGTTGTAGGCATGTTGGACAGTAAGTGTTTGCTGGAGGCATGTAGGACAGTAAGTGTTTACTTGGGGCATGTTGGACAGTGTTTGCTGTAGGCATGTTGGACAGTAAGTGTTTGCATGGGGCATATTGGAAAGTAAGTGTTTGCTGGAGGCATGTTGGACAGTAAGTGTTTGCTGGGGGCATGTTGGACAGTAAGTGTGTGCTGGAGGCATGTTGGACAGTAAGTGTTTGCTGGATGCATGTTACACAGTAAGTGTTTGCTGGGGGCATGTTGGACAGTGTTTACTGGAGGCATGTTGGACAGCAAGTGTTTCCTGGAGGCATGTTGGACAGTAAGTGTTTGCTGGAGGCATGTTGGACAGTAAGTGTATGCTGGAGGCATGTTGGACAGTAAGTGTTTGCTGGAGGCCTGTTGAACAGTAAGTGTTTGCTAAAGGCATGTTGGACAGTGTTTGCTGGAGGCATGTTGGACAGAAAGTGTTTGCTGGAGGCATGTTCGACAGTAAGTGTTTTATTGGGCGCATGTTGGACAGTAAGTATTTGCAGGAGGCATGTTGGACAGTAAGTGTTCGTTGTCGTCGTGTTGGACAGTAAGTGTTCGCAGTCGTCGTGTTGGAGAGAAAGTGTTCGCTGTCGTCGTCTTGGACAGTAAGTGTTCGCTGTCGTCGTGTTGGACAGTAAGTGTTTGCTGGAGGCATGTTGGAAATTACGTGTTTGCTGGAGGTATGTTGGACAGTAAGTGTTTGCTGGGGGCATGTTGGACAGTGTTTGCTGTAGGCATGTTGGACAGAAAGGGTTTGCTGGAGGCATGTTCGACAGTAAGTGTTTGCAGGAGGCATATTGGAAAGTAAGTGTTTGCTGGAGGCATGTTGGACAGTAAGTGCTTGCTGGGGGCATGTTGGACAGTAAGTGTTTGCTGGAGGCGTGTTGGACAGTAAGTGTTTGCTGCAGGCATGTTGGACAGTAAGTGTTTGCTGGGGCCATGTTGGACATTGTTTGCTGGAGGCATGTTGGACAGTAAGTGTTTGCTGGGGGCATGTTGAACAGTAAGTGTTTGCTTGACGCATGTTCGACAGTAAGTGTTTGCTGGGGGCATATTGGCCAGTGTTTGCTGGAGGCATGTTGGACAGTAAGTGTTTGCTGGGGGCATGTTGGACAGTAAGTGTTTGCTGGGGCCATTTTGGAGAGTAAGTGTTTGCAGGAGGCATGTTGTACAGTAAGTGTTTGCTTTGGCATGGGGTGCAGTAAGTGTTCGTTGTCGTCGTGTTGGACAGTAAGTGTTTCTAGAAGGCATGTTGGACAGTAGGTGTTTGCAGGAGGCATGTTGGACAGTAAGTGTTCGTTGTCATCGTGTTGGACAGTAAGTGTTCGTAGTCGTCGTGTTGGACTGTAAGTGTTCACTCTCGTCGTCTTGGACAGTAAGTGCTCGCTGTCGTCGTGTTGGACAGTAAGTGTTTGCTGGAGGCATGTTGGAAAGTACGTGTTTGCTGGAGGTATGTTGGACAGTAAGTGTTTGCTGGAGGCATGTTGGACAGTAAGTGTTTGCTGGGGGCATGTTGGACAGTATTTGCTGGAGGCATAATGGACCTAAGTGTTTTTTGGAGACATCTCGGACAGTAAATGTTTGTTGTAGGCATGTTGGACAGTAAGTGTTTGCTGGAGGCATGTAGGACAGTAAGTGTTTGCTGGGGGCATGTTGGACAGTGTTTGCTGTAGGCATGTTGGACAGTAAGTGTTTGCATGGGGCATATTGGAAAGTAAGTGTTTGCTGGAGGCATGTTGGACAGTAAGTGTTTGCTGGGGGCATGTTGGACAGTAAGTGTTTGCTGGATGCATGTTGGACAGTAAGTGTTTGCTGGGGGCATGTTGGACAGTGTTTACTGGAGGCATGTTGGACAGCAAGTGTTTGCTAAGGGCATGTTGGACAGTGTTTGCTGGAGGTATGTTAGACAGTAAGTGTTTGCTGGAGGCATCTTGGACAGTAAGTGTTTGCTGGAGGCATGTTGGATAGTAAGTGTATGCTGGAGGCATGTTGGACAGTAAGTGTTTGCTGGAGGCCTGTTGAACAGTAAGTGTTTGCTAAAGGCATGTTGGACAGTGTTTGCTGGAGGTATATTGGACAGAAAGTGTTTGCTGGAGGCATGTTCGACAGTAAGTGTTTACTGGGCGCATGTTGGAGAGTAAGTGTTTGCAGGAGGCATGTTGGACAGTAAGTGTTTGATGGAGGCGTTTTAGACAGCAAGTGTTTGCTGGAGGCATGTTGGACAGCTAGTGTTTGCTGGGGGCATGTTTGACAGTATGCGTTTGCTGGAGGCATGTTGGCCAGTAAGTGTTTGCTAGGGGCATTTTGGACAGTAAGTGTTTGCTGGAGGCATGTTGGTCAGTAAGTGTTTGCTGGAGGCATCTTGGACAGTAAGTGTTTGCTGGAAGCATTTTGGACAATAAGTGTTTGCTGGATCCATGTTGGACAGTTAGTGTTTGTTGGGGGCATGTTGGACAGTATTTGTTTGCTGGAGGCATGTTGAACAGTAAGTGTTTGCTGGAGGCATGTTGGACAGTATGTGTTTGCTGGAGATATTTTGGACAGAAAGTGTTTGCTGGAGGCATGATGGACAGCAAGTGTTTGCTGGAGGCATGTTGGACAGTGAGAGTTTACTTCAGGCATGTTGGACTGTGTTTGCTGGAGGCATAATGGACAGTAAGTGTTTGCAGGGGCATGTTGAACAGTAAGTGTTTGCTGGAGGCATGTTGGACAGTAAGTGTTTGCTGGAGGCATGTTGGACAGTAAGTGTTTGCTGGAGGCATGTTGGATAGTAAGTGTTTGTTGGAGGCATGTTGGACAGAAAGGGTTTGCTGGAGGCATGTTCGACAGTAAATGTTTGCAGGGGGCATATTGGAAAGTAAGTGTTTGCTGGAGGCATGTTGGACAGTAAGTGTTTGCTGGGGGCATGTTGGACAGTAAGTGTTTGCTGGAGGCATGTTAGACAGTAAGTGTTTGCTAAGGACATGTTGGACAGTGTTTGCTGGAGGCATGTTGGACAGAAAGTGTTTGATGGAGGCGTTTTGGACAGTAAGTGTTTGCTGGAGGCATTTTGGAAAGTAAGTGTTTGCTGGAGGCATGTTGAAGAGTAAGTCTTTGCTGGGAGCATGTTGGACAGTGTTTGCTGGGGAAAGTTGAACAGTAATTGTTTGCTGGAAGGCATATGGGTCAGTAAGTGTTTGCTGGAGGCATCTTGGACAGTAAGTGTTTGCTGGAGGCATGTTGGACACCTAGTACTTGCTGGATCCATGTTGGAAAGTAAGTGTTTGCTGGGGGCATGTTGGACAGCAAGTATTTGCTGGGGGCATGTTGGACAGTATGTGTTGGCTTTGGGCATGTTGTACAGTAAATGTTTGCTGGAGGCATGTTGGACAGTGTTTGCTGGAGGCATGTTGGACAGTAAGTGTTTCCTGGAGGCATCTTGGACCGTAGGTGTTTGCTGGAGGCATGTTGGACAGTAGGTGTATGCTGGAGGCATGTTTGACAGTAAGTGTTTGCTGGAGGGATCTCGGACAGTAAATGTTTGTTGGAGGCATGTTGGACAGTAAGTGTTTGCTGGAGGCATGTAGGACAGTAAGTGTTTGCTGGGGGCATGTTGGACAGTGTTTGCTGGAGGCATGTTGGACAGAAAGTGTTTCCTGGAGGCATGTTTGACAGTAAGTGTTTGCTGGAGGCATCTCGGACAGTAAATGTTTGTTGGAGGCATGTTGGACAGTAAGTGTTTGGTGGAGGCATGTTGGACAGTAAGTGTTTGCTGGGGGCATGTTGGACAGTAAGTGTTTGCTGGAGGCATGTTAGACATTAAGTGTTTGCTGGGGGCATGTTGGACAGTGTTTGCTGGAGGCATGTTGGACAGTAAGTGTTTGCTGAAGGCATGTTGGACAATGTTTGCTGGAGGCATGTTGGACAGTAAGTGTTTGCTGGAGGCATGTTGGACTGTAAGTGTTTGCTGGAGGCATCTTGGACAGTAAGTGTTTGCTGGATGCATGTTGGACAGTAAGTGTATTCTGGAGGCATGTTGGACAGTAAGTGTTTGCTGAAGGCATGTTGGACAGTAAGTGTTTGCTAAGGGCATGTTGGACAGTGTTTGCTGGAGGCATGTTGGCCAGTAAGTGTTTGCTGAAGGCATGTTGGACAGTGTTTGCTGGAGGCATGTTGGACAGTAAGTGTTTGCTGGAGGCATGTTGGACTGTAAGTGTTTGCTGGAGGCATGTTGGACAGTAAGTGTTTGCTGGAGGCATGTAGGACAGTAAGTGTTTGCTGGGGGCATGTTGGACAGTGTTTGCTGGAGGCATGTTGGACAGAAAGTGTTTCCTGGAGGCAGGTTTGACACTAAGTGTTTGCTGGAGGTATCTCGGACAGTAAATGTTTGTTGGAGGCATGTTGGACAGTAAGTGTTTGCTGGAGGCATGTTGGACAGTAAGTGTTTGCTGGGGGCATGTTGGACAGTAAGTGTTTGCTGGAGGCATGTTAGACAGTAAGTGTTTGCTGGGGGCATGTTGGACAGTGTTTGCTGGAGGCATGTTGGACAGTAAGTGTTTGCTGGAGGCATGTTGGACTGTAAGTGTTTGCTGGAGGCATCTTGGACAGAAAGTGTTTGCTGGAGGCATGTTCGACAATAGGTGTTTACTGGGGGCATGTTGGAGAGCAAGTGTTTGCAGGAGGCATGTTGGACAGTAAGTGTTTGATGGAGGCGTTTAGGACAGTAAGTGTTTGCTGGTGTCATGTTGGACAGCTAGTGTTTGCTTGGGGCATGTTGTACAGTATGTGTTTGCTGGAGACATTTTGGAAAGTAAGTGTTTGTTGGAGGCATGTTGGACAGTGTTTGCTGGGGCATGTTGAACAGTAATTGTTTGCAGGAAGGCATGTTGGACAGTAAGTGTTTGCTGGAGGCATGTAGGACAGTAAGTGTTTGCAGGGGGCATATTGGAAAGTAAGTGTTTGCTGGAGGCATATTGGACAGTAAGTGTTTGCTGGGGGCATGTTGGACAGTAAGTGTTTGCTGGGGGCATATTGGACAGTAAGTGTTTGCTGGGGCCATTTTGGAGAGTAAGTGTTTGCAGGAGGCATGTTGTACAGTAAGTGTTTGCTGGGGGCATGTGGGTCAGTAAGTGTTCGTTGTCGTCGTGTTGGACAGTAAGTGTTCGTAGTCGTCGTGTTGGACAGTAAGTGTTCACTCTCGTCGTCTTGGACAGTAAGTGCTCGCGGTCGTCGTGTTGGACGGTAAGTGCTCGCGGTCGTCGTCTTGGACGGTAAGTGTTTGCTGGAGGTATGTTGGAAAGTACGTGTTTGCTGGAGGTATGTTGGACAGTAAGTTTTTGCTGGAGGCATATTGGACAGTAAGTGTTTTTTGGAGGCACCTCGGACAGTAAATGTTTGTTGTAGGCATGTTGGACAGTAAGTGTTTGCTGGAGGCATGTTGGAGAGTATTTGCTGGAGGCATAATGGACAGTAAGTGTTTTTTGGAGGCATCTCGGACAGTAAATGTTTGTTGTAGGCATGTTGGACAGTAAGTGTTTGCTGGAGGCATTTAGGACAGTAAGTGTTTGCTGGGGGCATGTTGGACAGTGTTTGCTGTAGGCATGTTGGACAGTAAGTGTTTGCATGGGGCATATTGGAAAATACGTGTTTGCTGGAGGCATGTTGGACAGTAAGTGTTTGCTGCAGGCATGTTGGACAGTTTGTGTTTGCTGGAGGCATGTTGGACAGTAAGTGTTTGCTGGATGCATGTTGGACAGTAAGTGTTTGCTGGGGGCATGTTGGACAGTGTTTGCTGGAGGCATGTTGGACAGCAAGTGTTTGCTGAGGGCATGTTGGACAGTGTTTGCTGGAGGTATGTTGGACAGTAAGTGTTTGCTGGACGAATGTTGGACAGTAAGTGTTTGCTGGGGCTATTTTGGAGAGTAAGTGTTTACTGGGGGCATGTGGGACAGTAAGTGTTCGTTGTCGTTGTGTTGGACAGTAAGTGTTTGCAGTACGCATGTTGGACAGTAAGTGTTTGCAGGAGGCATGTTGGACAGTAAGTATTTGCAGGAGGCATGTTGGACAGTAAGTGTTCGTTGTCGTCGTGTTGGACAGTAAGTGTTCGCAGTCGTCGTGTTGGACAGAAAGTGTTCGCTGTCGTCGTCTTGGACAGTAAGTGTTCGCTGTCGTCGTGTTGGACAGTAAGTGTTTGCTGGAGGCATGTTGGAAATTGCGTGTTTGCTGGAGGTATGTTGGACAGTAAGTGTTTGCTGGAGGCATATTGGACAGTAAGTGTTTTCTGGGGGCATGTTAGACAGTATTTGCTGGAGGCATAATGGACAGTAAGTGTTTGCTGGGGGCATGTTGGACAGTGTTTGCTGTAGGCATGTTGGACAGAAAGGGTTTGCTGGAGGCATGTTCGACAGTAAGTGTTTGCAGGGGGCATATTGGAAAGTAAGTGTTTGCTGGAGGCATGTTGGACAGTAAGTGCTTGCTGGGGGCATGTTGGACAGTAAGTGTTTGCTGGAGGCATGTTGGACAGTAAGTGTTTACTGCAGGCATGTTGGACAGTAAGTGTTTGCTGGGGGCATGTTGGACATTGTTTGCTGGAGGCATGTTGGACAGTAAGTGTTTGCTGGGGGCATGTTGAACAGTAAGTGTTTGCTTGACGCATGTTCGACAGTATGTGTTTGCTGGGGGCATATTGGCCAGTGTTTGCTGGAGGCATGTTGGACAGTAAGTGTTTGCTGGGGGCATGTTGGACAGTAAGTATTTGCTGGGGCCATTTTGGAGAGTAAGTGTTTGCAGGAGGAGTGTTGTACAGTAAGTGTTTGCTGGGGGCATGTGGGGCAGTAAGTGTTCGTTGTCGTCGTGTTGGGCAGTAAGTGTTTCTAGAAGGCATGTTGGACAGTAGGTGTTTGCAGGAGGCATGTTGGACAGTAAGTGTTCGTTGTCGTCGTGTTGGACAGTAAGTGTTCGTAGTCGTCGTGTTGGACAGTAAGTGTTCACTCTCGTCGTCTTGGACAGTAAGTGCTCGCTGTCGTCGTGTTGGACAGTAAGTGTTTGCTGGAGGCATGTTGGAAAGTACGTGTTTGCTGGAGGTATGTTGGACAGTAAGTGTTTGCTGGAGGCATGTTGGACAGTATTTGCTGGAGGCATAATGGACAGTAAGTGTTTTTTGGAGACATCTCGGACAGTAAATGTTTGTTGTAGGCATGTTGGACAGTAAGTGTTTGCTGGAGGCATGTAGGACAGTAAGTGTTTACTGGGGGCATGTTGGACAGTGTTTGCTGTAGGCATGTTGGACAGTAAGTGTTTGCATGGGGCATATTGGAAAGTAAGTGTTTGCTGGAGGCATGTTGGACAGTAAGTGTTTGCTGGGGGCATGTTGGACAGTAAGTGTGTGCTGGAGGCATGTTGAACAGTAAGTGTTTGCTGGATGCATGTTACACAGTAAGTGTTTGCTGGGGGCATGTTGGACAGTGTTTACTGGAGGCATGTTGGACAGCAAGTGTTTGCTGGAGGCATGTTGGACAGTAAGTGTTTGCTGGCGGCATGTTGGACAATAAGTGTATTCTGGAGGCATGTTGGACAGTAAATGTTTGCTGGAGGCCTGTTGAACAGTAAGTGTTTGCTAAAGGCATGTTGGACAGTGTTTGCTGGAGGCATGTTGGACAGAAAGTGTTTGCTGGAGGCATGTTCGACAGTAAGTGTTTTATTGGGCGCATGTTGGACAGTAAGTATTTGCAGGAGGCATGTTGGACAGTAAGTGTTCGTTGTCGTCGTGTTGGACAGTAAGTGTTCGCAGTCGTCGTGTTGGACAGAAAGTGTTCGCTGTCGTCGTCTTGGACAGTAAGTGTTCGCTGTCGTCGTGTTAGACAGTAAGTGTTTGCTGGAGGCATGTTGGAAATTACGTGTTTGCTGGAGGTATGTTGGACAGTAAGTGTTTGCTGGAGGCATATTGGACAGTAAGTGTTTGCTGGGGGCATGTTGGACAGTGTTTGCTGTAGGCATGTTGGACAGAAAGGGTTTGCTGGAGGCATGTTCGACAGTAAGTGTTTGCAGGAGGCATATTGGAAAGTAAGTGTTTGCTGGAGGCATGTTGGACAGTAAGTGCTTGCTGGGGCATGTTGGACAGTAAGTGTTTGCTGGAGGCGTGTTGGACAGTAAGTGTTTGCTGCAGGCATGTTGGACAGTAAGTGTTTGCTGCAGGCATGTTGGACAGTAAGTGTTTGCTGGGGCCATGTTGGACATTGTTTGATGGAGGCATGTTGGACAGTAAGTGTTTGATGGAGGCATGTTGGACAGTAAGTGTTTGCTGGGGGAATGTTGAACAGTAAGTGTTTGCTTGACGCATGTTGGACAGTAAGTGTTTGCTGGGGCCATGTTGGACATTGTTTGCTGGAGGTATGTTGGACAGTAAGTGTTTGCTGGGGGCATGTTGGACAGTAAGTGTTTGCTGGGGCCATTTTGGAGAGTAAGTGTTTGCAGGAGGCATGTTGTACAGTAAGTGTTTGCTGGGGCATGTGGGGCAGTAAGTGTTCGTTGTCGTCGTGTTGGACAGTAAGTGTTTCTAGAAGGCATGTTGGACAGTAGGTGTTTGCAGGAGGCATGTTGGACAGTAAGTGTTCGTTGTCATCGTGTTGGACAGTAAGTGTTCGTAGTCGTCGTGTTGGACAGTAAGTGTTCACTCTCGTCGTCTTGGACAGTAAGTGCTCGCTGTCGTCGTGTTGGACAGTAAGTGTTTGCTGGAGGCATGTTGGAAAGTACGTGTTTGCTGGAGGTGTGTTGGACAGTAAGTGTTTGCTGGAGGCATGTTGGACAGTAAGTGTTTGCTAGGGGCATGTTGGACAGTATTTGCTGGAGGCATAATGGACCTAAGTGTTTTTTGGAGACATCTCGGACAGTAAATGTTTGTTGTAGGCATGTTGGACAGTAAGTGTTTGCTGGAGGCATGTAGGACAGTAAGTGTTTGCTGGGGGCATGTTGGACAGTGTTTGCTGTAGGCATGTTGGACAGTAAGTGTTTGCATGGGGCATATTGGAAAGTACGTGTTTGCTGGAGGCATGTTGGACAGTAAGTGTTTGCTGCAGGCATGTTGGACAGTTTGTGTTTGCTGGAGGCATGTTGGACAGTAAGTGTTTGCTGGATGCATGTTGGACAGTAAGTGTTTGCTGGGGGCATGTTGGACAGTGTTTGCTGGAGGCATGTTGGACAGCAAGTGTTTGCTGAGGGCATGTTGGACAGTGTTTGCTGGAGGTAAGTTGGACAGTAAGTGTTTGCTGGACGCATGTTGGACAGTAAGTGTTTGCTGGGGCTATTTTGGAGAGTAAGTGTTTGCCGGAGGCTTGTTGTACAGTAAGTGTTTACTGGGGGCATGTGGGACAGTAAGTGTTCGTTGTCGTTGTGTTGGACAGTAAGTGTTTGCAGTACGCATGTTGGACAGTAAGTGTTTGCAGGGGGCATGTTGGACAGTAAGTATTTGCAGGAGGCATGTTGGACAGTAAGTGTTCGTTGTCGTCGTGTTGGACAGTAAGTGTTCGCAGTCGTCGTGTTGGACAGAAAGTGTTCGCTGTCGTCGTCTTGGACAGTAAGTGTTCGCTGTCGTCGTGTTGGACAGTAAGTGTTTGCTGGAGGCATGTTGGAAATTACGTGTTTGCTGGAGGTATGTTGGACAGTAAGTGTTTGCTGGAGGCATATTGGACAGTAAGTGTTTTCTGGGGGCATGTTAGACAGTATTTGCTGGAGGCATAATGGACAGTAAGTGTTTGCTGGGGGCATGTTGGACAGTGTTTGCTGTAGGCATGTTGGACAGAAAGGGTTTGCTGGAGGCATGTTCGACAGTAAGTGTTTGCAGGGGGCATATTGGAAAGTGTTTGCTGGAGGCATGTTGGACAGTAAGTGCTTGCTGGGGGCATGTTGGACAGTAAGTGTTTGCTGGAGGCATGTTGGACAGTAAGTGTTTGCTGCAGGCATGTTGGACAGTAAGTGTTTGCTGGGGGCATGTTGGACATTGTTTGCTGGAGGCATGTTGGACAGTAAGTGTTTGCTGGGGGCATGTTGAACAGTAAGTGTTTGCTTGACGCATGTTCGACAGTATGTGTTTGCTGGGGGCATATTGGCCAGTGTTTGCTGGAGGCATGTTGGACAGTAAGTGTTTGCTGGGGGCATGTTGGACAGTAAGTATTTGCTGGGGCCATTTTGGAGAGTAAGTGTTTGCAGGAGGAGTGTTGTACAGTAAGTGTTTGCTGGGGGCATGTGGGGCAGTAAGTGTTCGTTGTCGTCGTGTTGGGCAGTAAGTGTTTCTAGAAGGCATGTTGGACAGTAGGTGTTTGCAGGAGGCATGTTGGACAGTAAGTGTTCGTTGTCGTCGTGTTGGACAGTAAGTGTTCATAGTCGTCGTGTTGGACAGTAAGTGTTCACTCTCGTCGTCTTGGACAGTAAGTGCTCGCTGTCGTCGTGTTGGACAGTAAGTGTTTGCTGGAGGCATGTTGGAAAGTACGTGTTTGCTGGAGGTATGTTGGACAGTAAGTGTTTGCTGGAGGCATGTTGGACAGTAAGTGTTTGCTGGAGGCATGTTGGACAGTATTTGCTGGAGGCATAATGGACAGTAAGTGTTTTTTGGAGACATCTCGGACAGTAAATGTTTGTTGTAGGCATGTTGGACAGTAAGTGTTTGCTGGAGGCATGTAGGACAGTAAGTGTTTACTGGGGGCATGTTGGACAGTGTTTGCTGTAGGCATGTTGGACAGTAAGTGTTTGCATGGGGCATATTGGAAAGTAAGTGTTTGCTGGAGGCATGTTGGACAGTAAGTGTTTGTTGGGGGCATGTTGGACAGTAAGTGTGTGCTGGAGGCATGTTGCACAGTAAGTGTTTGCTGGATGCATGTTACACAGTAAGTGTTTGCTGGGGGCATGTTGGACAGTGTTTACTGGAGGCATGTTGGACAGCAAGTGTTTGCTGGAGGCATGTTGGACAGTAAGTGTTTGCTGGAGGCATGTTGGACGGTAAGTGTATGCTGGAGGCATGTTGGACAGTAAGTGTTTGCTGGAGGCCTGTTGAACAGTAAGTGTTTGCTAAAGGCATGTTGGACAGTGTTTGCTGGAGGCATGTTGGACAGAAAGTGTTTGCTGGAGGCATGTTCGACAGTAAGTGTTTTATTGGGCGCATGTTGGACAGTAAGTATTTGCAGGAGGCATGTTGGACAGTAAGTGTTCGTTGTCGTCGTGTTGGACAGTAAGTGTTCGCAGTCGTCGTGTTGGACAGAAAGTGTTCGCTGTCGTCGTCTTGGACAGTAAGTGTTCGCTGTCGTCGTGTTGGACAGTAAGTGTTTGCTGGAGGCATGTTGGAAATTACGTGTTTGCTGGAGGTATGTTGGACAGTAAGTGTTTGCTGGAGGCATATTGGACAGTAAGTGTTTGCTGGGGGCATGTTGGACAGTGTTTGCTGTAGGCATGTTGGACAGAAAGGGTTTGCTGGAGGCATGTTCGACAGTAAGTGTTTGCAGGAGGCATATTGGAAAGTAAGTGTTTGCTGGAGGCATGTTGGACAGTAAGTGCTTGCTGGGGGCATGTTGGACAGTAAGTGTTTGCTGGAGGCGTGTTGGACAGTAAGTGTTTGCTGCAGGCATGTTGGACAGTAAGTGTTTGCTCGGGCCATGTTGGACATTGTTTGCTGGAGGCATGTTGGACAGTAAGTGTTTGCTGGGGGAATGTTGAACAGTAAGTGTTTGCTTGACGCATGTTCGACAGTAAGTGTTTGCTGGGGGCATATTGGCCAGTGTTTGCTGGAGGCATGTTGGACAGTAAGTGTTTGCTGGGGGCATGTTGGACAGTAAGTGTTTGCTGGGGCCATTTTGGAGAGTAAGTGTTTGCAGGAGGCATGTTGTACAGTAAGTGTTTGCTGGGGCATGTGGGGCAGTAAGTGTTCGTTGTCGTCGTGTTGGACAGTAAGTGTTTCTAGAAGGCATGTTGGACAGTAGGTGTTTGCAGGAGGCATGTTGGACAGTAAGTGTTCGTTGTCGTCGTGTTGGACAGTAAGTGTTCGTAGTCGTCGTGCTGGACAGTAAGTGTTCACTCTCGTCGTCTTGGACAGTAAGTGCTCGTTGTCGTCGTGTTGGACAGTATGTGTTTGCTGGAGGCATGTTGGAAAGTACGTGTTTGCTGGAGGTATGTTGGACAGTAAGTGTTTGCTGGAGGCATGTTGGACAGTAAGTGTTTGCTGGGGGCATGTTGGACAGTATTTGCTGGAGGCATAATGGACCAAAGTGTTTTTTGGAGACATCTCGGACAGTAAATGTTTGTTGTAGGCATGTTGGACAGTAAGTGTTTGCTGGAGGCATGTAGGACAGTAAGTGTTTGCTGGGGGCATGTTGGACAGTGTTTGCTGTAGGCATGTTGGACAGTAAGTGTTTGCATGGGGCATATTGGAAAGTAAGTGTTTGCTGGAGGCATCTTGGACAGTAAGTGTTTGCTGGAGGCATGTTGGATAGTAAGTGTATGCTGGAGGCATGTTGGACAGTAAGTGTTTGCTGGAGGCCTGTTGAACAGTAATTTTTTGCTAAAGGCATGTTGGACAGTGTTTGCTGGAGGCATGTTGGACAGAAAGTGTTTGCTGGAGGCATGTTCGACAGTAAGTGTTTACTGGGCGCATGTTGGAGAGTAAGTGTTTGCAGGAGGCATGTTGGACAGTAAGTGTTTGATGGAGGCGTTTTAGACAGCAAGTGTTTGCTGGAGGCATGTTGGACAGCTAGTGTTTGCTGGGGGCATGTTTGACAGTATGCGTTTGCTGGAGGCATGTTGGCCAGTAAGTGTTTGCTAGGGGCATTTTGGACAGTAAGTGTTTGCTGGAGGCATGTTGGTCAGTAAGTGTTTGTTGGAGGCATGTTGGACAGTAAGTGTTTGCTGGGGGCATGTTGGACAGTAAGTGTTTGCTGGGGCCATTTTGGAGAGTAAGTGTTTGCAGGAGGCATGTTGTACAGTAAGTGTTTGCTGGGGCATGTGGGGCAGTAAGTGTTCGTTGTCGTCGTGTTGGACAGTAAGTGTTTCTAGAAGGCATGTTGGACAGTAGGTGTTTGCAGGAGGCATGTTGGACAGTAAGTGTTCGTTGTCGTCGTGTTGGACAGTAAGTGTTCGTAGTCGTCGTATTGGACAGTAAGTGTTCACTCTCGTCGTCTTGGGCAGTAAGTGCTCGCTGTCGTCGTGTTGGACAGTAAGTGTTTGCTGGAGGCATGTTGGAAAGTACGTGTTTGCTGGAGGTATGTTGGACAGTAAGTGTTTGCTGGAGGCATGTTGGACAGTATTTGCTGGAGGCATAATGGACCTAAGTGTTTTTTGGAGACATCTCGGACAGTAAATGTTTGTTGTAAGCATGTTGGACAGTAAGTGTTTGCTGGAGGCATGTAGTACAGTAAGTGTTTGCTGGGGGCATGTTGGACAGTGTTTGCTGTAGGCATGTTGGACAGTAAGTGTTTGCATGGGGCATATTGGAAAGTACGTGTTTGCTGGAGGCATGTTGGACAGTAAGTGTTTGCTGCAGGCATGTTGGACAGTTTGTGTTTGCTGGAGGCATGTTGGACAGTAAGTGTTTGCTGGATGCATGTTGGACAGTAAGTGTTTGCTGGGGGCATGTTGGACAGTGTTTGCTGGAGGCATGTTGGACAGCAAGTGTTTGCTGAGGGCATGTTGGACAGTGTTTGCTGGAGGTATGTTGGACAGTAAGTGTTTGCTGGACGCATGTTGGACAGTAAGTGTTTGCTGGGGCTATTTTGGAGAGTAAGTGTTTGCCGGAGGCTTGTTGTACAGTAAGTGTTTACTGGGGGCATGTGGGACAGTAAGTGTTCGTTGTCGTTGTGTTGGACAGTAAGTGTTTGCAGTACGCATGTTGGACAGTAAGTGTTTGCAGGAGGCATGTTGGACAGTAAGTATTTGCAGGAGGCATGTTGGACAGTAAGTGTTCGTTGTCGTCGTGTTGGACAGTAAGTGTTCGCTGTCGTCGTCTTGGACAGTAAGTGTTCGCTGTCGTCGTGTTGGACAGTAAGTGTTTGCTGGAGGCATGTTGGAAATTACGTGTTTGCTGGAGGTATGTTGGACAGTAAGTGTTTGCTGGAGGCATATTGGACAGTAAGTGTTTTCTGGGGGCATGTTAGACAGTATTTGCTGGAGGCATAATGGACAGTAAGTGTTTGCTGGGGGCATGTTGGACAGTGTTTGCTGTAGGCATGTTGGACAGAAAGGGTTTGCTGGAGGCATGTTCGACAGTAAGTGTTTGCAGGGGGCATATTGGAAAGTAAGTGTTTGCTGGAGGCATGTTGGACAGTAAGTGCTTGCTGGGGGCATGTTGGACAGTAAGTGTTTGCTGGAGGCATGTTGGACAGTAAGTGTTTGCTGCAGGCATGTTGGACAGTAAGTGTTTGCTGGGGGCATGTTGGACATTGTTTGCTGGAGGCATGTTGGACAGTAAGTGTTTGCTGGGGGCATGTTGAACAGTAAGTGTTTGCTTGACGCATGTTCGACAGTATGTGTTTGCTGGGGGCATATTGGCCAGTGTTTGCTGGAGGCATGTTGGACAGTAAGTGTTTGCTGGGGGCATGTTGGACAGTAAGTATTTGCTGGGGCCATTTTGGAGAGTAAGTGTTTGCAGGAGGAGTGTTGTACAGTAAGTGTTTGCTGGGGGCATGTGGGGCAGTAAGTGTTCGTTGTCGTCGTGTTGGGCAGTAAGTGTTTCTAGAAGGCATGTTGGACAGTAGGTGTTTGCAGGAGGCATGTTGGACAGTAAGTGTTCGTTGTCGTCGTGTTGGACAGTAAGTGTTCGTAGTCGTCGTGTTGGACAGTAAGTGTTCACTCTCGTCGTCTTGGACAGTAAGTGCTCGCTGTCGTCGTGTTGGACAGTAAGTGTTTGCTGGAGGCATGTTGGAAAGTACGTGTTTGCTGGAGGTATGTTGGACAGTAAGTGTTTGCTGGAGGCATGTTGGACAGTAAGTGTTTGCTGGAGGCATGTTGGACAGTATTTGCTGGAGGCATAATGGACAGTAAGTGTTTTTTGGAGACATCTCGGACAGTAAATGTTTGTTGTAGGCATGTTGGACAGTAAGTGTTTGCTGGAGGCATGTTGGACAGTATTTGCTGGAGGCATAATGGACAGTAAGTGTTTTTTGGAGACATCTCGGACAGTAAATGTTTGTTGTAGGCATGTTGGACAGTAAGTGTTTGCTGGAGGCATGTGGGACAGTAAGTGTTTACTGGGGGCATGTTGGACAGTGTTTGCTGTAGGCATGTTGGACAGTAAGTGTTTGCATGGGGCATATTGGAAAGTAAGTGTTTGCTGGAGGCATGTTGGACAGCAAGTGTTTGCTGGGGGCATGTTGGACAGTAAGTGTGTGCTGGAGGCATGTTGGACAGTAAGTGTTTGCTGGATGCATGTTACACAGTAAGTGTTTGCTGGGGGCATGTTGGACAGTGTTTACTGGAGGCATGTTGGACAGCAAGTGTTTGCTGGAGGCATGTTGGACAGTAAGTGTTTGCTGGAGGCATGTTGGACAGTAAGTGTATGCTGGAGGCATGTTGGACAGTAAGTGTTTGCTGGAGGCCTGTTGAACAGTAAGTGTTTGCTAAAGGCATGTTGGACAGTGTTTGCTGGAGGCATGTTGGACAGAAAGTGTTTGCTGGAGGCATGTTCGACAGTAAGTGTTTTATTGGGCGCATGTTGGACAGTAAGTATTTGCAGGAGGCATGTTGGACAGTAAGTGTTCGTTGTCGTCGTGTTGGACAGTAAGTGTTCGCAGTCGTCGTGTTGGACAGAAAGTGTTCGCTGTCGTCGTCTTGGACAGTAAGTGTTCGCTGTCGTCGTGTTGGACAGTAAGTGTTTGCTGGAGGCATGTTGGAAATTACGTGTTTGCTGAAGGTATGTTGGACAGTAAGTGTTTGCTGGAGGCATATTGGACAGTAAGTGTTTGCTGGGGGCATGTTGGACAGTGTTTGCTGTAGGCATGTTGGACAGAAAGGGTTTGCTGGAGGCATGTTCGACAGTAAGTGTTTGCAGGAGGCATATTGGAAAGTAAGTGTTTGCTGGAGGCATGTTGGACAGTAAGTGCTTGCTGGGGGCATGTTGGACAGTAAGTGTTTGCTGGAGGCGTGTTGGACAGTAAGTGTTTGCTGCAGGCATGTTGGACAGTAAGTGTTTGCTGGGGCCATGTTGGACATTGTTTGCTGGAGGCATGTTGGACAGTAAGTGTTTGCTGGGGGAATGTTGAACAGTAAGTGTTTGCTTGACGCATGTTCGACAGTAAGTGTTTGCTGGGGGCATATTGGCCAGTGTTTGCTGGAGGCATGTTGGACAGTAAGTGTTTGCTGGGGGCATGTTGGACAGTAAGTGTTTGCTGGGGCCATTTTGGAGAGTAAGTGTTTGCAGGAGGCATGTTGTACAGTAAGTGTTTGCTGGGGCATGAGGGGCAGTAAGTGTTCGTTGTCGTCGTGTTGGACAGTAAGTGTTTCTAGAAGGCATGTTGGACAGTAGGTGTTTGCAGGAGGCATGTTGGACAGTAAGTGTTCGTTGTCGTCGTGTTGGACAGTAAGTGTTCGTAGTCGTCGTGTTGGACAGTAAGTGTTCACTCTCGTCGTCTTGGACAGTAAGTGCTCGTTGTCGTCGTGTTGGACAGTAAGTGTTTGCTGGAGGCATGTTGGAAAGTACGTGTTTGCTGGAGGTATGTTGGACAGTAAGTGTTTGCTGGAGGCATGTTGGACAGTAAGTGTTTGCTGGGGGCATGTTGGACAGTATTTGCTGGAGGCATAATGGACCTAAGTGTTTTTTGGAGACATCTCGGACAGTAAACGTTTGTTGTAGGCATGTTGGACAGTAAGTGTTTGCTGGAGGCATGTAGGACAGTAAGTGTTTGCTGGGGGCATGTTGGACAGTGTTTGCTGTAGGCATGTTGGACAGTAAGTGTTTGCATGGGGCATATTGGAAAGTAAGTGTTTGCTGGAGGCATGTTGGACAGTAAGTGTTTGCTGGGGGCATGTTGGACAGTAAGTGTTTGCTGGATGCATGTTGGACAGTAAGTGTTTGCTGGGGGCATGTTGGACAGTGTTTACTGGAGGCATGTTGGACAGCAAGTGTTTGCTAAGGGCATGTTGGACAGTGTTTGCTGGAGGTATGTTAGACAGTAAGTGTTTGCTGGAGGCATCTTGGACAGTAAGTGTTTGCTGGAGGCATGTTGGATAGTAAGTGTATGCTGGAGGCATGTTGGACAGTAAGTGTTTGCTGGAGGCCTGTTGAACAGTAATTTTTTGCTAAAGGCATGTTGGACAGTGTTTGCTGGAGGCATGTTGGACAGAAAGTGTTTGCTGGAGGCATGTTCGACAGTAAGTGTTTACTGGGCGCATGTTGGAGAGTAAGTGTTTGCAGGAGGCATGTTGGACAGTAAGTGTTTGATGGAGGCGTTTTAGACAGCAAGTGTTTGCTGGAGGCATGTTGGACAGCTAGTGTTTGCTGGGGGCATGTTTGACAGTATGCGTTTGCTGGAGGCATGTTGGCCAGTAAGTGTTTGCTAGGGGCATTTTGGACAGTAAGTGTTTGCTGGAGGCATGTTGGTCAGTAAGTGTTTGTTGGAGGCATCTTGGACAGTAAGTGTTTGCTGGAAGCATTTTGGACACTAAGTGTTTGCTGGATCCATGTTGGACAGTTAGTGTTTGTTGGGGGCATGTTGGACAGTATTTGTTTGCTGGAGGCATGTTGAACAGTAAGTGTTTGCTGGAGGCATGTTGGACAGTATGTGTTTGCTGGAAATATTTTGGACAGAAAGTGTTTGCTGGAGGCATGATGGACAGCAAGTGTTTGCTGGAGGCATGTTGGACAGTGAGAGTTTACTTCAGGCATGTTGGACTGTGTTTGCTGGAGGCATAATGGACAGTAAGTGTTTGCAGGGGCATGTTGAACAGTATGTGTTTGCTGGAGGCATGTTGGACAGTAAGTGTTTGCTGGAGGCATGTTGGACAGTAAGTGTTTGCTGGAGGCATGTTGGATAGTAAGTGTTTGTTGGAGGCATGTTGGACAGAAAGGGTTTGCTGGAGGCATGTTCGACAGTAAATGTTTGCAGGGGGCATATTGGAAAGTAAGTGTTTGCTGGAGGCATGTTGGACAGTAAGTGTTTGCTGGGGGCATGTTGGACAGTAAGTGTTTGCTGAAGGCATGTTAGACAGTAAGTGTTTGCTAAGGACATGTTGGACAGTGTTTGCTGGAGGCATGTTGGACAGAAAGTGTTTGCTGGAGGCATGCTCGACAGTAAGTGTTTAATGGGGGCATGTTGGAGAGCAAGTGTTTGCAGGAGGCATGTTGGACAGTAAGTGTTTGATGGAGGCGTTTTGGACAGTAAGTGTTTGCTGGAGGCATGTTGGACAGCTAGTGTTTGCTGGGGGCATGTTGGACAGTATGTGTTTGCTGGAGGCATTTTGGAAAGTAAGTGTTTGCTGGAGGCATGTTGAAGAGTAAGTCTTTGCTGGGAGCATGTTGGACAGTGTTTGCTGGGGCATATTGAACAGTAATTGTTTGCTGGAAGGCATGTTGGTCAGTAAGTGTTTGCTGGAGGCATCTTGGACAGTAAGTGTTTGCTGGAGGCATGTTGGACACTAAGTACTTGCTGGATCCATGTTGGACAGTAAGTGTTTGCTGGGGGCATGTTGGACAGCATTTGTTTGCTGGAGGCATGTAGGACAGTTAGTGTTTGCTGGAGGCATGTTGGACAGTAAGAGTTTGCTGGAGGTATTTTGGACAGAAAGTGTTTGCTGGAGGCATGATGGACAGCAAGTGTTTGCTGGAGGCATGTTGGACAGTAAGAGTTTACGTCAGGCATGTTGGACTGTGTTTGCTGCAGGCATATTGGACAGTTTGTGTTTGCTGGGGCATTTTGAACAGTGTTTGCTGGAGGCATGTTGGACAGTAAGTGTTTGCTGGAGGCATGTTGGACAGTAAGTGTTTGCTGGAAGCATGTTGGACAGTGTTTGCTGGAGGCATGTTGGACAGTAAGTGTTTCCTGGAGGAATCTTGGACAGTAAGTGTTTGCTGGAGGCATGTTGGACAGTAGGTGTATGCTGGAGGCATGTTGGACAGTAAGTGTTTGCTGGAGGCATCTCGGACAGTAAATGTTTGTTGGAGGCATGTTGGACAGTAAGTGTTTGCTGGAGGCATGTAGGACAGTAAGTGTTTGCTGGGGGCATGTTGGACAGTGTTTGCTGGAGGCATGTTGGACAGTAAGTGTTTCCTGGAGGCATGTTTGACAGTAAGTATTTGCTGGAGGGATCTCGGACAGTAAATGTTTGTTGGAGGCATGTTGGACAGTAAGTGTTTGCTGGAGGCATGTTGGACAGTAAGTGTTTGCTGGAAGCATGTTGGACAGTGTTTGCTGGAGGCATGTTGGACAGTAAGTGTTTCCTGGAGGCATCTTGGACAGTAAGTGTTTGCTGGAGGCATGTTGGACAGTAGGTGTATGCTGGGGGCATGTTTGACAGTAAGTGTTTGCTGGAGGCGTCTCGGACAGTAAATGTTTGTTGGAGGCATGTTGGACAGTAAGTGTTTGCTGGAGGCATGTAGGACAGTAAGTGTTTGCTGGGGGCATGTTGGACAGTGTTTGCTGGAGGCATGTTGGACAGTAAGTGTTTCCTGGAGGCATGTTTGACAGTAAGTGTTTGCTGGAGGGATCTCGGACAGTAAATGTTTGTTGGAGGCATGTTGGACAGTAAGTGTTTGCTGGAGGCATTTTGGTCAGTAAGTGTTTGCTGGAGGCATCTTGGACATTAAGTGTTTGCTGGAGGCATGTTGGACAGTGAGTGTTTGCTGGGAGCATGTTGGACAGCATTTGTTTGCTGGAGGCATGTTGGACAGTAAGTGTTTGCTGGAGGCATGTTGGACAGTAAGTGTTTGCTGGAGGTAATTTGGACAGAAAAAGTTTGCTGGAGGCATGATGGACAGTAAGTGTTTACTTCAGGCATGTTGGACTGTGTTTGCTGGAGGCATATTGGAGAGTAAGTGTTTGCTGGGGGCATCTTGGACAGTAAGTGTTTGCTGGAGGCATGTTGGACAGTAAGTGTTTGCTGGAGGCATGTTGGACAGCAAGTATTTGCTGGGGGCATGTTGGACAGTATGTGTTTGCTGGAGGCATGTTGGACAGTAAGTGTTTGCTGGAGACATCTTGGACAGTAAGTGTTTGCTGGAGGCATCTTGGACAGTAAGTGTTTGCTGGAGGCATGTTTGACAGTAAGTGTTTGCTGGAGGGATCTCGGACAGTAAATGTTTGTTGGAGGCATGTTGGACAGTAGGTGTTTGCTGGAGGCATGTTGGACAGTAAGTGTTTGCTGGGGGCATGTTGGACAGTAAGTGTTTGCTGGAGGCATGTTAGACAGTAAGTGTTTGCTGGAGGCATGTTGGACAGTAAGTGTTTGCTGGGGGCATGTTGGACAGTGTTTGCTGGAGGCATGTTGGACAGTAAGTGTTTGCTGAAGGCATGTTGGACAGTGTTTGCTGGAGGCATGTTGGACAGTAAGTGTTTGCTGGAGGCATGTTGGACAGTAAGTGTTTGCTGGAGGCATCTTGGACAGTAAGTGTTTGCTGGAGGCATGTTGGACAGTAAGTGTATGCTGGAGGCATGTTGGACAGTAAGTGTTTGCTGAAGGCATGTTGGACAGTAAGTGTTTGCTAAGGGCATGTTGGACAGTGTTTGCTGGAGGCATGTTGGACAGAAAGTGTTCGCTGGAGGCATGTTCGACAGTAGGTGTTTACTGGGGGCATGTTGGAGAGCAAGTGTTTGCAGGAGGCATGTTGGACAGTAAGTGTTTGATGGAGGCGTTTTGGACAGTAAGTGTTTGCTGGAGGCATGTTGGACAGCTAGTGTTTGCTGGGGGCATGTTGTTCAGTATGTGTTTGCTGAAGACATTTTGGAAAGTAAGTGTTTGCTGGAGGCATGTTGAAGAGTAAGTCTTTGCTGGGAGCATGTTGGACAGTGTTTGCTGGGGCATGTTGAACAGTAATTGTTTGCAGGAAGGCATGTTGGACAGTAAGTGTTTACTGGAGGCATTTTGGTCAGTAAGTGTTTGCTGGAGGCATCTTGGACATTAAGTGTTTGCTGGAGGAATGTTGGCCTTAAGTGTTTGCTGGAGGCATGTTGGACAGTGAGTGTTTGCTGGGAGCATGTTGGACAGCATTTGTTTGCTGGAGGCATGTTGGACAGTAAGTGTTTGCTGGAGGCATGTTGGACAGTAAGTGTTTGCTGGAGGTAATTTGGACAGAAAAAGTTTGCTGGAGGCATGATGGACAGTAAGTGTTTACTTCAGGCATGTTGGACTGTGTTTGCTGGAGGCATATTGGAGAGTAAGTGTTTGCTGGGGGCATCTTGGACAGTAAGTGTTTGCTGGAGGCATGTTGGACAGTAAGTGTTTGCTGGAGGCATGTTGGACAGCAAGTATTTGCTGGGGGCATGTTGGACAGTATGTGTTTGCTGGAGGCATGTTGGACAGTAAGTGTTTGCTGGAGGCATGTTAGACAGTAAGTGTTTCCTGGAGGCATCTTGGACAGTAAGTGTTTGCTGGAGGCATGCTGGACAGTAGGTGTATGCTGGAAGCATGATTGACAGTAAGTGTTTGCTAGATGCATGTTGGACAGTAAGTGTTTGCTGGAGGCATGATGGACAGTAAGTGTTTGCTGGAGGCATGTTGGACAGCAAGTATTTGCTGGGGGCTTGTTGGACAGTATGTGTTTGCTGGAGGCATGTTGGACAGTAAGTGTTTGCTGGAGGCATGTTGGACAGTAAGTGTTTGCTGGAGGCATCTTGGACAGTAAGTGTTTGCTGGAGGCATGCTGGACAGTAGGTGTATGCTGGAAGCATGATTGACAGTAAGTGTTTGCTAGATGCATGTTGGACAGTAAGTGTTTGCTGGAGGCATGTTGGACAGTAAGTGTTTGCTGGAGGCATCTCGGACAGTAAATGTTTGTTGGAGGCATGTTTGACAGTAAATGTTTGCTGGAGGCATGTTGGACAGTAGGTGTATGCTGGAAGCATGATTGACAGTAAGTGTTTGCTGGGGGCATATTGGACAGTGTTTGCTGTAGGCATGTTGGACATAAAGGGTTTGCTGGAGGCATGTTCGACAGTAAGTGTTTGCAGGGGGCATATTGGAAAGTAAGTGTTTGCTGGAGGTATTTTGGACAGTAAGTGTTTGCTGGGGGCATGTTGGACAGTAAGTGTTTGCTGGGGCACGTTGAACAGTATGTGTTTGCTGGAGGCATGTAGGACAGTAAGAGTTTGCTGGAGGTATGTTGGACAGTACGTGTTTGCTGGAGGCATGTTGGACAGTAAGTGTTTGCTGGAAGCATGTTGGACAGTAAGTGTTTGCTGGAGGTATGTTGGACAGTAAGTGTTTGCTGGGGGGCATGTTGGACAGTATGTGCTTTCTGGAGGCATGTTGGACATTGTTTGCTGGAGTCATGATGTCTAAGTCCATCCTGTGTTCCTGTGGTCTTGGGTTCGATCCCAGGCGCCGGCGAGAAACAATGGGCAGAGTTTCTTTCCCCCTATGCCCCCTGCTACCTAGCAGTAAAATAGGTACCTGGGTGTTAGTAAGCTGTCACAGGCTGCTTCCTGGGGGTGTAGGCTTGGTCGAGGACCGGGCCGCGGGAACACTAAAGCCTCGAAATCATCTCAAGATAAACTCAAGATAACTCCCAGATCCCTTTCGCAATCCTACTTCGCAATCTCAATACCATCCAGCCAGTATCTTTTAACTCTATCATCATTACCTAGCCTCAAAACTTTATATTTATCAACCTTAAAATGCATCTGCCAATCTTTTGACCATTTCAAAACCCTATTTAGATCAACTTGGAGGGATAGTGAGTCTTCTTCCATATTAATTTCTGTACCGATATTTGTATCATCGGCAAATTTGCAAATGTTGCAACTCAAACCTGAATCTAAATCATTTATATATATATATATATATATATATATATATATATATATATATATATATATATATATATATATATATATATATATTATATATATATATATATATTATATATAAATTATAAACCACAGAGGTCCCAGGACAGAGCCTTGAGGCACTCCACTAACAACATTATCCCACTCTGACTTAACCCCATTTATACTAACTCTGTTTCCTTTGGAATAGCCATGCCCTAATCCAACTTAATATAGCACCCCTAATACCATGAGCCTCTATTTTTTTAATCAGTATTTCATGTGGCACTGTATCAAAAGCTTTGCTAAAGTCAAGGTACACAACATCACAATCCTTACCACTATCAACTGCCTCAACTATGCTGGAATAAAAAGATAGCAAATTTGTTAAACATGAACGGCCATTTGTAAAACCATGTTGCGACTCATTTATTAATTTATATTTTTCAAGATGAGGACGAATTGTATTTGCAAATATCGTTTCAAGTAACTTTCCCACAATAGAAGTTAGGCTAATTGGCCGATAGTTTGATGCAAGTGATCTATCTCCTTTCTTAAAAATTGGTAACACATTAGCTACCTTCCATGACTCTGGCCTTCTGCCTAACTCTATTGATTTATCAAATATGGTAGACAGTGGCTCGGAAACCTCCTCTTTGCATTCTTTAAGCACCCTGGCAAACACTTCATCCGGCCCTCGAGATCTGTTTGGTTTTTTAGTTTTACTATTTGTTTAATTACATCCTCCCTGGTAACTGCTAAACTAGTCAACCTGCCCTCGTCCCCACCCACATATACTTGCTCGGCTGAAGGCATACTGTTAAGTTCCTCTTTGGTAAATACAGATATAAAATATATTTATTAAAAATACTACTCATCTCCTCTTCATTATCTGTTATTTGACCTGTCTCAGTTTTTAATGGACCTATCCTTTCCCTAATCTTAGTTCGATATAACTGAAAAAAAACTTTACAATTTGTCTTCGCTTGCGAACTTCATAGTTTCTTTTTGCTTTCCTTAACTCTTTTTTAACATTTCTAACCAGTTGTCCTGTTCTAAACTGACATCCCTATTCTTAATCTTTTTGTACCACGCTCTCGTTTTACCTATAAGGTTCTTCAAATCCTTGGTTATCCACTTTGGGTTATTAGTATTCGATCTATTCAATTTGTATGGTATACTACGTTCCTGTGCTTTGCTTAGAATATATTTAAATAAGTTATATTTTTAATCCACATCGAAATCCCCTTTTACGTCACCTATCGCTGGGTTCATGTCTCACTCCAAGACCGGCCCACCCCCCATGCCCAAGACTTTCCAATCAATTTGACCCCAAAAAATTCTTAGGCTATTGAAATCAGCTTTTCGAAAATCTGGCACTTTAACAGAATTTTCTCCTACAGATCTATTTAATTCTATGCTAAATCTGATTTCTTTGTGATCACCGTTCCCTAGCTCACTCCCTATTTCGATGTCATTAATTTGTGTTTCCCTGTTAGTTAACACTAAATCTAAAATATTATTTTCCCGCGTTGGTTCTTTAATGTGTTTTCTACGAAAGCAATCGTCAATTAATTCTAGAAAATCTTCTGCTTCATTATTCCTTGTTCTGTTAGACCAAATTATTCCACTGAAATTAAAGTCACCCATGACACAAATACTTCTAGACTTAGATGCTCCAGATATTTCATCCCATAGATGCTTTGCTTCTATCCTGTTTAAGTTTGGTGGCCTGTATATAACTCCTATTATGAGATTATTTGCTCTTTCGCTTAATTCTGTCCAAATAGTTTACGTATGTGGCTCAGTTTTGATTCCTTCTTTGAGACTACATTTCAGATTTTCCCTAACTTATATGGCTACTTCCCCCTCCTCGTCTAATATATCTCTGTGTGTGAAATAGTTTAAATCCATTTATTTGATATTCAGCTAATAGTTCTCTATTTTCTACATTCATCCACGTTTCGGTAAGTGCAACAATATCTATTTATTTCTGTGCAGACAAGAGCATTTAACTCGTTTATTTTGTTACTTAGACTTCTACTGTTAGTGTAATATTCCCTAGGTGAACTGTTATTTTGAGGACCTTCTCTTTCCTTGATCATTTTGTCAATTTGTTTTTCCAAGAACACATACTTTTTTTTACCTCCTTCCTCCCTATTAATTCCCATACCACTATCTACTAACACTTTAAACCCAAACAAATGCCTCTAACCACTGGTTCCAACGAGTTCGCAACAGCAACAACCCCAGCCCTCGATAGATGCACATCATTACGAGAATACATTTCATTTCTTCCATAGAAGTGTTCCCAGTTGTCTATGAAAGATATTGCATTTGATTTGCAATATCTCTCCAGTCTGCAATTGACACCAAGTGCCCTCGACAACCATTCATTCCCAACGCTCTTTCTTGGAAGAATGCCACATATGATCGGGATTCCTCCCTTGCTCCTAACTAATTCTATGGCTTTGTTAAATTTCTGTATCAGTTCCTCACTCCTAACTCGTCCAACATCATTACCCCCTGCACTAATACAAGTAATGGGTTTGTTCCCATTTCCCGTCATAATATCTTTCATGTTGTCAACAATATCTTCAATTCCAACTCCTGGATTGCAAACCCTTAACCTGTTCCCCCCTATCTCTGGCACAAAACGTCCTGTCTGAATACCTAACCTGGGAATCTCCTATAACCAATATTCACTTAGGTACCTCCTTAACTTTCTGAGCACTTTGAGTGGCCTGTGATTCGTTGCTCCTCGTTGACTTCCCTTTCGAAAGAACTGCAGGCTCACCACAGCACTCGTCTTCCAACACGACAAATGAATTTGAAGTCCTAAGGGCGTCTGTAGGCGGCCTTGTCAAGGTCTTCTTAAGGCCCCTGTTCTTAACGACTTTCCACTACTAGGTCTTTTTAATATTGGTCTCCTCCTTCGTTTCTTCTCGATGTTTCAGCTGTCATACCTCCTCCCGTAGGGAATCCATCTCTGCGCTCAGAGTTCCACCTAAATCCATCAGTTCCTTCAATAATCCTTCCATTATTGCTAAAATAATATTACAGCAATCGGAGCTCCAGCTAACACAACCAGTCACTGTGACTGCGCCTGACTGACTGATAGGAACGTTATCCCTACAGACAAAAATCAGAAAATACAATTGACAATTTATTATAAAACCAAAAAAAACGGCCAATCTACTCATAAAAACTCTCCAGACACCAAGCAGAACGCCTTTAAGAAGACCAACGTCGTCTATGCCTTTAAATGCCCACTTGGGGACTGTAAGCCCCAAAGAACTCAGTATATAGGCAAGACAACAACGTCTCTTTCCAGGCAATTAACAATGCATAAGCAACATGGCTCCATCAAGGAACATATAATCTCTTCTCACAACCAGACCATCACCAGAGAAATCTTAACAAATAACACAGAAATCCTCGATAGGTACAGTGATAGCAGGCGGGATGACATCAGCGAGGCACTACACATCAAAAAGTCAACACCAGCATTCAACAGCTAATTAATGCACAACTATATTCTACCTACTTCAAGACCCTGAACCAATATGGAAGCAACAAGAGGAAGTATGCGCCAATAGGCCTTTTGCAGTTCTCATATCCAATTTATACCTATTGTTTCGTGTTCTATCTTGTGTTTGTCATACGTTTGTTCACCTCACTCAAAATTTTGTACCATATCACCTCACCCAAAATCAGTATTAGTTAGATGAATCTGTGTGTAAATTAAGTCTTTGAAAATGTAATAAGCATTACGAAACGCGTTCAGGCGTCAGACCTTAAAAAAATGAATTTTGGAGAATTGATATTTTTATTACCATTGACAGTGAAGAAAAACATAAGAAATATTGAGAAAATTCGTGTTAGCATTACTAATCTTACCTTTTTGGTCATATTCAGCAACATATGTTTGCAAGAAAGACAGCTACCAAAATATACCAATATATATTATATATATATATGTCGTACCTAATAGCCAGAACGCACTTCTCAGCCTACAATTCAAGGCCCGATTTGCCTAATAAGCCAAGTTTTCATGAATTAATGTTTTTTCGTCTACCTAACCTACCTAACCTAACCTAACCTAGCTTTTTTTGGCTACCTAACCTAACCTTACCTATAAATATAGGTTAGGTTAGGTTAGGTAGGGTTGGTTAGGTTCGGTCATATATCTACGTTAATTTTAACTCCAATAAAAAAAAATTGACCTCATACATAGAGAAAAGGGTTGCTTTATCATTTCATAAGAAAAAAATTATAGTAAATATATTAATTCAGGAAAACTTGGCTTATTAGGCAAATCGGGCCTTGAATAGTAGGCTGAGAAGTGAGTTCTGGCTACTAGGTACGACATATATATATATATATATATATATATATATATATATATATATATATATGTCGTACCTAGTAGCCAGAACGCACTTTTCAGCCTACTATGCAAGGCCCGATTTGCCTAATAAGCCAAGTTTTACTGAATTAATATATTTTCTCTATTTTTTTTCTTATGAAATGATAAAGCTTCCCATTTCATTATGTATGAGGTCAATTTTTTTTTATTGGAGTTAAAGTTAACGTAGACATATGACCGAACCTAACCAACCCTACCTAACCTAACCTAACCTATCTTTATAGGTTAGGTTAGGTTAGGTAGCTGAAAAAGTTAGGTTAGGTTAGGTTAGGTAGGTTAGGTAGTCGAAAACACATTAATTCATGAAAACTTGGCTTATTAGGCAAATGGGGCCTTGCATAGTAGGCTGAGAAGTGAGTTCTGGCTACTAGGTACGACATATATATATATATGTATATATATATATATATATATATATATATATATATATATATATATATATATATATATATATATATATATATATATATATATATATATATTATATATATATATATATATTATATAATATATATTGGTATATTTCGGTAGCTATCTTTCTTGCAAACATATGTTGTTGAATATGACCAAAAAGGTAAGATTAGTAATGCTATCACGAATTTTCTCAATATTTCTTATGTTTTTCTTCACTGTCGGTGGTAATAAAAATATCAATTCTCCAAAATTCATTTTTTTAAGGTCTGACGCCTGAACGCGTTTCGTAATGCTTATTACATTTTCAAAGACTTAATTTACACACAGATTCATCTAACTATATATATATATATATATATATATATATATATATATACATATATATATATATATATATATATATATATATATATATGTCGTACCTAGTAGCCAGAACGCACTTCTCGGCCTACTATTCAAGGCCCGATTTGCCTAATAAGCCAAGTTTTCCTGAATTAATATATTTTCTCTAATTTTTTTCTTATGAAATGATAAAGCTACCCATTTCATTATGTATGAGGTCAATTTTTTTTTATTGGAGTTAAAATTAACGTAGATATATGACCGAACCTAACCAACCCTACCTAACCTAACCTAACCTATCTTTATAGGTTAGGTTGGGTTAGGTAGCCGAAAAAGTTAGGTTAGGTTAGGTTAGGTAGGTTAGATAGTCGAAAAACAATTAATTCATGAAAACTTAGCTTATTAGGCAAATCGGGCCTTGCATAGTAGGCTGAGAAGTGAGTTCTGGCTACTAGGTACGACATATATATATATATATATATATATATATATATATATATATATATATATATATATATATATATATATATATATATTGCGGGAACCGACCTGTGAGATTTATATTTATTTAATTTATATGAATTTATATTTACGTTAATTTATATACTTCGATAGCAATTTGTATAATGATAAGTGGACTGTATTTCTGCAATAATCTCATAATCTCACAAATCGATCCTCTACACACTAGGGGGGTTTATTAACTTAATATATATGCAGCCAATCAAACTACAGTAATAGACTACATACATTGAAGAGGTTCCTTATCTTATTTGTACAGCAGGTATAACCAGGATGTAGACACCACATTTTCCCTCTTTGAGGTAGCTTCCATCACCCTGGTAACTGATGCACAAAGCATGCTTCCTCGTCTTGACCTGTTAAAAGGGCGCTAGCTGTAAAGCCAGAATCCTATATATGACAGGTATATCAGAGAAAATACTGTACATGGAACAATGAAGACCTGGCTTAATTACCTTTAGTTTGAGGCTACCACGTGCTCTAACCGGATCACCCTATATAATGACATTAATGGCCATAAATGAAAGATACATGGGTTTCGGAAGAACACTTAACTTGATTTGTTGACAGCGTGTTGATAATGGTACACCTTTGGTTTCCATAACACTACGTCCAAGTAAAATTAACAGGAGCCGAATTTGCTCCCATGAGCCTATGGTCTCAGTATAAACAATGGCTGCTCCCTCACCACTCCCTGATGCCTGGCTTACATTGTCCAGATGACAGAAAGTGATAGAAGGGTCACATTTACTCTACTTTAATATTGATAATTAAGTTAATTTATATGAGATATTTTTATGATGGTAAAGTCCAAAGACTAATGTATTTTAGATTAATTCCCACCATAATAGGTGGTGAATTATAATAGTATGTGGTAATGATATCCCGTTTTCTATAGACGGTAATTCCACTACAAGTTATGTTTTCTATGGGTTAACTTATTTATACAACACAGCTATTATCTGTCTGTATGATATATTAAATGGTGTCAGGTTTTCCGACATAATTCCCCAGGGGCTGCTCACGGGTTGAAGTCCTATTTAGAACAGACGAACACCTATACTCCTCCTTCGAATTATTAGATTAATTTGATGTTAGTAGTTAGTAATCACACATTTGTGCGTCTGTTCGTACAGGACGGATGTCCCGTACTAGAGTTGCAGGGGTTAGAAGTCTATATGCGATTTCATTTCCCTGTCAACTCTTGAAAGGCTAATATTCAAGCCTAATTACATATTATTTAACCCAGAAGACTGAATGTGATCAAGTACTACAGTCAAGTATGATTCAGGGACTGCAGTGAGATCAGTGACATTAGATATAACTTGAAGTTTCTTCAGGTAACTGGTCACTGGTATATAAACATTGAGGCCCATGGAATACATCTTGATTAAATAATAAATGTATCAAAACAGTCATCAGATTTATTGGGGTTTAATTTAGTTAATTGATTCAGAAGATTGAATAGCTCATCATTAAAGTAAAGTATGGTTCTGAGACTGCAGTAGGTTCAGTGACATTGGTCTCAGTGACTTGTAGCTGTTTTAGGCTACTGTTCACTGATTTGCCACTGAGGTCTCATGAACTCATCTTCAGCTTTAAATGATGATACTAACATCAACCTCTGTTGGTATAGTCAGCTGTAGTCTCCTTAGTATAATGCTACTGGAGAAATATAATCAGCTGACAAATTTAGATTTCTACTGGTATTGTTTATCTGCAGGCATAGGTCTCCTCAGGCTTGATACTGGGCCTGAGAGTAATTTACCTCCTGCAGAGTTTATCATGGTTATACCCTGATATTTAGTAGGGCTACCGATGAATCTATGACAATAGTCTGTCCCAACAAGGAGACCGAAGTCGGTGAGGTGATCAGACTTAATATTATCTGCCAATTTTATTCCTCTATTTCTCAGGAATTTGGCTGTTGCTCTCAGACCTTGAACTTGTAGGTCTACTGGTATTTTGTCTACCACAATGGCTTGTACTCGACAGACGTACCTGCCTAAACGTACTGATGGTTGTACCACCTGGTAGACTTGAGGTCCTGCATCTGTTACAAACCCTGAGATATTGAATGACATCTGGGCTACAGGCCTTAATTGTAATTCATCTGCCAGCTTTTTAGTGACATATGTTCTCTGGGATCCTTGGTCAAACAACCCACGGGTATAGACCTTGGCCCTCTTATTCAGGATGGTAATTTGGGCAGTAGGCAAAGTCGTATTACCTTTAGACTTTGCCGATTGGACACTCTTTGTTTGTTGCACCTTGCAGTACTGTACTGTGGTGGGAATGCTATCTTCCACCTTGGGGTTTGGAGACGTTGTTTTGGTGTCTCTGCACAATGCTGCATGGTGCTGACCTTTGTTACACCTATTACAGGTGTGTAATTGGGTATCACAGTCGTTGATGTTATGTTTTCTGAGGCACCTCGTGCAATGTTGCAAATCTTTGAGTCGCTCAACACGGGCGTCACTATCAGGAAAATTAGAGCAGTGGTACATTGAATGTTTCTCATCGCAGAACAAACATGTTCCATAGCTTCCAGTACCCTTTGGTGTCACGTTCTTGGGTGACACAGTAACTATAGGCTTGGAGGGTCCCACTACATATACGCCCACACTGCTACTGTTCCACTTTGGTGTTGAATTATATTGTCTACATTGATTTGGAGTACCTTTGGTACTCTGTGGTTTACTATTATTGGTTTCTGAGGGTTTACTTGGTGGTTTTAATTTGTCATGTGTTCGTAATTGATGAACTACTGACTTTAAACCTTCAGATATTTCACTCATGGATAAGATGCTTTTATTGTATTGAGCACTCATTTGTCTCAATATGTCCCAAGGTATTTTCTCCTGGACAATTATTTTCAAGACCCACTCAGCCCCGTTTGTATCTGCTGTCAGGCTGAGGGCATTGATCATTGATTCTACCTCCAGCTTGAAGACTTGGAGTGAATCAGCTGAAGCCTCCGGTGGGGGTAAATGCAACAGCTCATGAACTAAATGTGATGTTCTTACTTCTGTATCAGCATAATTATCCTTGAGGAGTTTTACTGCCAGATCATAGCCGTCATTAGTTAATCTCAGATGGGATACTACTGTTTTAGCCTCACCTGATAATTGGCCTTGCAAATAAGAGAATTTACTACTCTTTGGTAAAGATTGTTTTGAGTCTACAAGGTCAACGAATTTGTTCCAAAATTCGTCCCAATCTTCCTCATCTTTTCCTGAGAAAGTGGGTAAATTAATTGGAGGGAGTCGAGCTTCTGCTTGACTCGTATTAGATGCAACTGTTGCTGTTGTTGCTGTTGCCTTGTTCTGGGCAATTAATTTGACATAAGGCTGTAACGTGGCCTGAGTGTGATCTTCATAATTCGCAAGATCAACCATAATGTCGTCTATTTCTGTTTCTGATAAATTGGTGTTGGCAAGTTCAGCCACATATGTTGCTATTTGGCATTTGATTTGCTCAAATTTACCTGCAGCTGCTTGATAATAGCTTTCCAGGTCAGCATAATCAACTTGAGATTGTTGTGACAAATCTTCACATTTCTTGATCTGTCTTGTTAAGTGGCCTTTAAGACCTGTAAGGGTTCTTTTCATTCTCCCTGCATTATCCATACTGGCTAGTTGGTGAAGCCTTGTGGGACTTGTACTTGGGTCGCTCATAATACTGAACAAGCACTGATGGTAGCCTAGGGTAAATTCTGCACTCACTAGGCAATAATCCTACCTCTACTAGAGGTTAGCACTTAAAATTAATACACATTATATATATACAATCATACACACTAATGATTTGAGTGATAAACCAGTGTCACTGGAAGTACCTTTAGGTTAGCTCTTCTATATCACCCTAGGATGGTAGAGACACTAATTAATCACTCAAAGGTGTAATGATCATAAGTAAATTATTATAAATACACAACTCAACTCGAGTTGATAAAAATTACACCCAAAATAGGGTCTGGACCATTCATTAATGGTGTTAGGTTGTTGAATATAGTACAACTGACTATGGTAATAATGGGACTAGGATGAACGATAATAGTTCAACTAGTCAATGTTAATATCCTACCCTGTTGTGGGTTGGCAATTAGTAAATATTATACTGTGATCACTAGTGCAATATATATTAAATGATTCTCTAATTTGGAGAAATAATATACACAATTATTGATAATAGCCTCTTAATTAGCCTCTATGAAACTTCTAATATTATCTAGAAGTATTAAATATTATTAGTGACCTCGCGAAATAAAGTCCACAAAATTCGTGGATAATCTCTCGCGAAATTTAAGACCACGAAATCCGTGAACAATCTCGCGACACAGTCACTAATTTGGCTGGCTTCTATATTAGCGCTGTCATTTCACAGAATAACACGCCACCAAATCTGTGGGTGTGCATGAAACCGCTGACTAAGGCTTAACTGGGCTGAGGGAGGCTTCTGAGCTCCCTCGAGGCAACGCTGCCGTCTTTGACTGCTGGCTTTGTTTAAATCACACTGCACTAGTATATTTAATGAATCCACTGGTTAACTGGTTCATCCGGTACTAAGATGACCAAATGTGGGTTCAAAGGATCAAATAATCCGTCATCCGGTTCGAAGATGACCAAATAATGTGGGAACCGACCTGTGAGATTTATATTTATTTAATTTATATGAATATATTTTTACGTTAATTTATATACTTCAATAGCAATTTGTATAATGATAAGTGGACTGTATTTCTGCAATAATCTCAAAATCTCACAAATCGATCCTCTACACACTAGGGGGGTTTATTAAATTAATATATATGCAGCCAATCAAACTACAGTAATAGACTACATACATTGAAGAGGTTCCTTATCTTATTTGTACAGCAGGTATAACCAGGATGTAGACACCACATTTTCCCTCTTTGAGGTAGCTTCCATCACCCTGGTAACTGATGCACAAAGCATGCTTCCTCGTCTTGACCTGTTAAAAGGGCGCTAGCTGTAAAGCCAGAATCCTATATATGACAGGTATATCAGAGAAAATACTGTACATGGAACAATGAAGACCTGGCTTAATTACCTTTTGTTTGAGGCTACCACGTGCTCTAACCGGATCACCCTATATAATGACATTAATGGCCATAAATGAAAGATACATGGGTTTCGGAAGAACACTTAACTTGATTTGTTGACAGCGTGTTGATAATGGTACACCTTTGGTTTCCATAACACTACGTCCAAGTAAAATAAACAGGAGCCGAATTTGCTCCCGTGAGCCTATGGTCTCAGTATAAACAATGGCTGCTCCCTCACCACTCCCTGATGCCTGGCTTACATTGTCCGGATGACAGAAAGTGATAGATGGGTCACATTTACTCTACTTTAATATTGATAATTAAGTTAATTTATATGAGATGTTTTTATGATGGTAAAGTCCAAAGACTAATGTATTTAAGAATAATTCCCACCATAATAGGTGGTGAATTATAATAGTATGTGGTAATGATATCCCGTTTTCTATAGAAGGTAATTCCACTACAAGTTACGTTTTCTATGGGTTAACTTATTTATTCAACACAGCTATTATCTGTCTGTATGATATATTAAATGGTGTCGGATTTTCCGACATATATATATATATACATATATATATACACATATATATATACATATATATATATATATATATATATATATATATATATATATATATATATATATATATATATATATATACATATACATATATATATATATATATATATATATATATATATATATATATATATATATATATATATATATATATATATTGGTGTATACTGGCAGCAGGTTTTCTTTCAAACATGTTTCATTGAATATGACCGCATATTCTGTATTTATTATTTTCTGGTTTAGAGCTTCTATCCCTCTAACTATTTTCTTAGCATCAGGGCTTAATTGAAATAGAAGTTCTCCAAAACTCCTTTTCGTACTTTTAAGGTGAAGAAAAGAAGTGATTTACTAAAGAGTGTTTTACACTTATTTGTATAATTTGCACGACGTTTCGAACCTCCATGGTTCATTCTCAAGTGAACAGATCTTACAATACTAGTTGATTTTATACCCGCATTAGGTCAGGTGATAATACAATGAAGGTGAAAACATGGGGGGATACATAAGGGATAAACATAGGGGCTGCAGAAGGCTTATTGGCCCATACGAGGCATCTCCTATCTAAACACAAAGATTAATCCAGTGTAATTGGCCTGTTATGTTGACATTGTCTTCTGTGTTGGCATCGATATGTTCTTGTCTTGTCCTTACTCTCATGGTGGGTAGAGTAAATAGTTCCGTGATTTGGGTGTTCATGGTAGGTCGCTCTATTCTTATGTGAATTGCCTCAAGAATTTGTAATCTTCTTGAATCTTGGGTTTTGTCTATTATGCAAGTATTCTTGTTCAACATTTCTCTTGTTAGAGTAATGTCATGGGCTTGTCTCATGTGATTCCTAGGGGCACCAGATTGAAGATGGCATGTCAAACGCCTCGTTCGCTTGGTCGACGTCATACCTATGTACTTACATTGAAGGTTACATCCTTCGTGGGGGCAAGTGTACATGTATACAACGCTTGACTGCTGTAGAGGGTTCTCCGTCGGCTTCGGGCTGTTTTTGATAAGGAGTTCGGAAGTCTTCTTGGTTTTGTAGAATATTATCAGGTTTATGTTTTGGTTAGGAGTAGTGCTTTTTACTCCTTTACGGATTATTTCTTTCATTATTCTTTCCTCTTTTATATGTTCACTGTGCATGGTTGATTTGTAATATAATTTTATTGGGGGTGTTGTGGTTTCTGTTCTAGGTTCTGAATTATACCAACGGTCCAAGTGTCTTCTTATAGCAGCGTTTATTTCCGCGTTGCTATATCCGTTGTTCACCAATACCTGAGTTACTCTTTCAAACTCTCTACTCACGTTGCTCCATTCAGAGCAGTGGGTAAGCGCTCGACGAATATAAGCATTGAGAACACTGGCTTTGTATCTTTGGGGGCACTCACTTCTACCGTTTAGGCATAATCCTATGTTGGTGGGCTTGGTATATACGTTGGTGCTTAAAGAGGTTCCTGTTTTTGTTATTAGTACATCCAAGAATGGCAGACTGTTATTTTCACTATTTTCATGTGTAAATCGGAGTACTGACTCTCTCTCTAGGTGTCTTTTTAGGTCAATTAGTTCATCTGAGTCTTTTACTATTACGAATATGTCATCTACATAACGGCAGTATACAGTTGGTTTTTGTCTGCTACTGAAGACCCTATCTTCGATGGTTCCCATATAAAAATTAGCAAATAAAACTCCTAAGGGGGAGCCCATTGCTACTCCGTCTATTTGTAAATACATGTCTCCTTGTGGACTGATGAAAGGGGCTTCCTTTGTACATGCTTCGAGAAGACTTTTCAAGTGTGGCTCAGGTATGTCTAATTTGGGGGTGCTCTCGTCTCTGTATACTCTGTCCAGTATCATTCCTATGGTTGTGTCGACTGGGACGTTGGTAAAAAGGGATTCAACGTCCAGGGAAGCGATGATTCCATCGGGCTGGGTAGATTTGATCAATTCTAGGAAATCTGCTGATGATTGTAGACTAAACTTACTTGGAGTGTATGGAGTTAGGAGTTCATTGAGTTTCTTTGCCAGGTGATAAGTTGGGGTTGGTATTTGGCTGATTATAGGGCGTAGTGGGTTACCTGGTTTATGCGTCTTAAACAGGAACCTCTTTAAGCAATGGTAATCCAGTCCTGAAAGATAATCCTTTATATACCATTGTCTAAACCAGCATTTTCGGAGATTAGAAACCATTGTTATGAGTTTGATCATTATCTGCTGGAATCTGATTTTAAAATTCTGGACACTTGTATGAATGGCCAGTCAGATTTGAGAGTAATAGAATCCTTATATATAAAGGAGCTGCGGCCTCTGTTAAATAGCAACCTTTCAGCTTTTCAATTGTACACTGTATAGTGCACAGTAGGCCCTGTAATTTGATTTATAGTTCATTCTGGTAGTTTAATTTTATTATAATTTTGTTTAGTTTACAATGTCTTTGCCCTTTCTTACTTATTTCAAGTCTTGACATTGTACATTAATATAATCTTTTATTTAGGATACATAATACATCTTTTGGTATTTAATTTTATTTAATATTTGAGTTTTTTATAAGATTTTGGTTAGTACTTTATAATTGTCGTTTATTCTGTTTGTATTTTATATACATTTTTTGTAGATTTGTAGTCATTATATAAATATTTGTTATGTGTTTAGTATCTATGTGTTAGGTATCAAGTTTCATTTCTGATCACTTCACATAAGTTTAATAGAATGGTTTGTTTTAGTAGTTATAAAATTCATCTTCTAGTTTAATGGATTTTTAAATTAGCTTCAATATATATGACAGTTAATATGTTTTATTTGTATTGATCACTTTAAGTGTGCTTAAGTGTTTTGTTTTTTAAGCATTTTCCTTTCTTTGATAGGCAATTATATACAGTATGAGTTCTTTGTTTACCAGTTATTTGATTGTGATTTCTGTTTTTTCTTTTAGATCTGATGATGAATACGAGAAGTATTCGAAACGTTATGCATTTTAAAGTAAAGAATCTGAAACAAGATGTTCAGTATATCCCTGGTTTTCCTATTCATCTTAAAATTAAGATTCCCGAATGAACATCGATCATAAATATATATATATATATATATATATATATATATATATATATATATATATATATATATATATATATATATATATATATATATATATATATATATAGGAGGTACCACCTCTGGTGCAATTATAGGGACCCACAGCCTCAGAGAAGGGAACACAGAGCATCCAGGGAAAAACTTGCCATTTAACTCTGAATACGTAAGAGTGTTCACTTCTTCTACCACCCCCCTTTTTTTATGGTGTACACTTTATTATGCAAGGTTATACAGTTACATATCTGATTTTATACAAAAAATTAATATTAAGAGGACACAAAAAAAAGTTCGCTTCCTAGAGGCTGTAGATTTCCTCGAACTCCTCCAACGCCGGACAGGAACCGAGGATGCAACGAGCATTCCCCCTCTGGATCGCGACACTGAGGCACTGAAAGAGAAAACTTTCTGCTCTAGGGTATCTTGTGGTGTCAATGAGCTTAGAACCAAGATCCTTAAGAAACCTTCTTGCACTCGCTCCCCATGGGCCTAGGGTCTCAGACACTATTGGAACAAAGTTGTACCGATGATCTAATTGCCTGTACTTGGCTGACTTGTCTCTTTCACTGCATGTCGCCGCGGCTCCTGCTGTGCCGGCAGAGAGGTTGATGTATGTGGTTGCCAGGGTGGATACACAAGTATAGTCCCATGCCAATTGTCTGCCACCCTTCCACGGTCGCAGTGTGATTCCGTCTGGTCGGCCGGCAAAGCTAACCGAGTCACGGTTCAGTAGGTTGCGGGGATCTCTCTCCGCTGGACACTGAGCAAAGGCAAGGCTTCTTTTAATGATGTCATTGACTTCGTCGTGTCTAGTGTGCCAACCACCAGATTTTCCACAGTGCAGGCCATGCAATCCATATTCGTCAGCATCTGCCTCGCCACAAATACACCTGTGAACAGTGTGGATAGGGGCAGCAAGACGGAGAGCAACTGCAATACAGAGCTCCTTCGGATCAAGACGTGTGCCTGTCGCAGACATAGGGACTGCCAAAAGGAAGTCCCCTGCATGGGGAGCCTGCACAGCTGTGAGGCGTGCACGATCACTGGGGGTTGTTGCTGCCTCCAGCAAAGCTGTGGCTTCTTTGTCTACAATTGGGCTGTCCCAACTAGATTGTTACTTGGCTTTCGGCATAGCTGGTCTGAGTGCTGGGTCTGCCATGGCACCCCATTTCGTGTAGAATTCCGTGTAGTGGGGGTCCTGTACCCCCGTTACATCACTCAGGGTGTCAGGTAGAATTTCCTTAACCAGGTCATCTGATGCTCAGGAGGAAGACAGGAAGGCTGGGACAGCAATTTGGGTAACCGAGCGGACACCCAAGCCACCGAGCCTAATAGGAAGAGTGGCTTGTTTCCACTGGCATTCGTTGAGGGAGAAGTTAACAACTTTTTCCAGCATGGTCTTCAGTAAGAGGTCATACTCTTCAAGCTTTCGGCTGTCGTAAGATGGGGCGCACCTCAGAAAGTAGGTTAACCTCGGAAGGGATAGGCATTTGGTGAGGAGATAAAAAGCATCGTGGCATCGATGTCACCTATTCTGTCTTCCATCCTCCTTAGGCCTGCGATTTTCTTGTCAAGGATCTCGGCTCCAGGCAAGGCAGACCTTATTCTAGCTACGATGTCTGGGTTGGAGGAGACTACTTCACACTTGGAAGGGTTCAGGACAAGACCCAGGCTTACTTCTTGCTCCCTTATTTTCCTGATATCTGACAAGAGGTGGTCTATGTTGCCAGCTATAGTGCCATCATCCAAAAACCAGATGTTGAACTCGCTGGACAAGCTTTCGGAGATTTCTTTTAAGACTAAGCAGAAATGAAGGGGAGCAAGAGGATCACCTTGCTGAACACCTTCACATGATCTGATTTCATGTTCACCAAAGAGCAGTTTTGACTCACCACTGTAGCACGATAGTATGAACGGGTAGAGGGGCCGGAAATGGCGATGTACGGCACAAAGTACTGCATCTCTTCTGACCATGTTGAAGGCATTCTTAAAGTCCAGAATATATATATATATATATATATATATATATATATATATATATATATATATATATATATATATATATATATATATATATATATATATATATATATTTATATTATTTGGCACTAATAGTGCCAAAAAATGGTAATTTAATATATTTAAGATAGCTTTCTACTGTAGTAATCCTACACGATGGGTGAAACTTCTTATTTAAGAAATTCCTTATAAAGGTATAAACCATATGCAAAGGATAACCATTATTTGAAAAAAATTTAACAAGAAAATTAATTTCTTTATCAAAGTTCTTCAAATTTCAACATAAAACAAAGGCCCTATTCAGTAGTGTTAATTGCATTTTTTTGCAATAATTGCAATTGTTAATTGCATTGCATAATTGCAGATATTTTTAAGAAAATGCAATTAACACTCATATATATATAATTGCTGTACCAGCGTTCCTGTCCTCTTCAGTGGGGTCTGACAACTTGGTGAAGGAAATCCTACCTGAGCACCTAGTTCAACAGGCAGGGGTGCATGATCCCAGCTTCACAGACTGCACAACCAAATGGGTCTCTCTCGCAGGACCAGCACCCCAACCACCGCCTTCTGAAGCCCATAAGCAATCCAGCTGGGATCGCCCCATTGCCGACCAAGAAGCTGCAACTTTGCTAAAAGCTGCGACAACACCACATGACACTGCCCGACTTAGAGCTGTAGCAGCTCCCCATGCAGGTGATTTCCTATTAGCAACCCCAATGTCAGCAACCGGCACCCGTCTCACACCGCAGGCCCTCCGAATTGCCGTGGCTCTCCGCCTCGCTGCCCCAATCCACACCGAATACAGGTGTATTTGCGGCGAGGCAGAGGCCGACAGATATGGACGGCATGGCCTTCTTTGCCAAAGGACGGGAGGATGGCATGCAAGACACGGTGAGGTTAATGACATTATTAAGAGAAGCCTTACCACAGCCGGTTGTCCAGCAGAGAGAGAGCCCCGTTACCTAATGTCCCGCAACTCTGATGAGCCTGTCGGTCGCCCAGACGGAATTACGGTGAACCCCTGGAAGAATGGTAGACAGTTGGTGTGGGACTACACTTGCGTTTCAACTTTAGCCAATACCTATGTTGACTTCAGTGCTACACAAGCAGGAGGAGCTGCCAATCACCGGGAAGCGGCCAAGTCACGTAAATACAGAGACCTTGAGCACCACTACAATTTTGTCCCCATTGCCTCAGAGACACTTAGTGCCTGGGGTAAAAGTGCTGCTAGCTTTTTGAAAGAGTTGGGGTCTAAGCTAATCGAAACAACTAGAGACCCTAGAGCTGCCAGTTTTCTTTTTCAGCGCCTTAGTGTGGCAATCCAGAGAGGAAATGCTCACTGCATCCACGGTTCCTGCCCGCCATCTGAGGAGCTGGAGGAGCTTTTCAACTTGTGACAAGCAGCCTTGTACCCTGCATGTAATCAATATTGTAACTTTTTTTGTGTAATGACATTTTCAAATAAAGTTAGATAAATATACACACTTAACAAAAGAATAGGGGTGGTAGGAGAAGAAAATATCAAAGTGTTCAGTGAGGATCCACAAGGTCTTCTCTGAGTACTCTTTATTTTCTTCTCCGAGGCTATGGGTCCCTACACTTGCACCAGAGGTGGTACCCCTATATATATATATATATATATATATATATATATATATATATATATATATATATATATATATATATATATATATATATATATATATAAATATATATATATATATTTATATATATATATATATATATATATATTTATATATATATATATATATATATTTATATATATATATAAATACATATATATATATATATATATATATATATATATATATATATATGCAACAATGATCACAAAAACACTGATCCAAGTATGCAGAATAACCACATATGAAAAATAGAAAATGCTTAACGCGTTTTCGGCTAATTCGCCTTCATCAGAGCAAAGTAGAATGAAGATAAGTTTGCTGATCAGACTTTTATATCCGCCTGGGCAGATCACCTGACCACCAAAAATAAGTGGAGGAAAGGAATTATAAGAAAGAAGGTAACTGCAGAAGGCCTATTGGCCCATACAAGGCAGCTCCTTTTAATATCTCCAAGTGCCATACGTGTTTAAATGATTGCTATATTGTTTTGACGTGCTATATTGAGGCTTAAATAGGGATCCAACTTGTACATACCGGGGCTCACATTAAGGCTGTTGTTACAATGTTTGATCAGAGCAGACTCGATCACGTTTCGTTCAACAAAATCCTTACTTTTAACAATACATTTTGCCCCTGTGAAGTCGATAGAATGATTACATAAACTGGAATGTAAATACAATGCACTGGATTGCTGGGCTGTACGAATAGCATATGAATGCTGTTTTAAACGCGAGGAAAGAGATTTACCTGTCTGGCCGATGTAAACACATGCACACTCATTACAAGGGATGGAATACACACAACCTGCTACAGACGAGGGCGAGTTCTTAATTAACATGGACTTAACTGTATTATCATTTTTGAACACTAGATTAATATTAAGGTTCTTCAGGGCTGGGGCAAGATTTACTAGACCCTCAGAATATGGTAATACCAACGAATTTTTCAGTTCTGGTTTCGACTTAGTAGTCTGTTTGTAGAAAGTCCTTTTTGCTTGACCAAACGCAAGATCCAAGATCGATTTCGGGTATTTTAACTTCTTCCCAATTTCAAATATATTTGCTATTTCTTCATCGAAAAATTCCGGACTACAAACTCTCAGTGCTCTGAGAAACATACCAGAAAAAACTGCCCGCTTGACCTGAACATGATGATTTGAATAGAAATGTACATACGAGCACACATTGGTAGGTTTCCTATACACATTGAATTTGAAACTTCTACCAATTCTATGAATCATGATGTCTAAAAAAGGCAGAACACCATTCACTTCGTTCTCAATTGTGAATTTAATTGACGGAACCAGCGAATTGATTTGATTGAGAAAATCAGTTTCGTCACGATTAACCGGCCACAGGCACAAAATATCGTCAACGTACCTGTACCAAAGCAAATTTGAGGGTAAAATCCTGGGAAGGATATTTATTTCGAAACATTCCATGTACAGATTGCTCAAAACAGGGGAGAGGGGATTACCATTCGCCATGCCAAATGTTTGTTTATAAAATGAATCATTAAAGCTGAAATAATTATCTTTAATGCACAATTTTATAAGTTCAATAATGGTGTTAGTAGGCAAAGTTAAATTATACCTTGGGAGTAGATCCCGTAAGAATGACAACAGATCATCAACAGGAACCCTAGTGAACAGAGCCGTCACATCAAAACTCACAAGTTTAAAATCATAATTTAATTTCAAACTAGACAACTTGTTAACCAAGTCCAAGTTGTTTGTTATGTGTGAGTTGGAAATGGAACCTACTACTGGAGACAAGACTTGGACAAGCCATTTGGAAAGTCTATATGCCACAGATCCAACAGAACTAATAATAGGTCTTGCAGGAGAGTTTTGATGTGACGGCTCTGTTCACTAGGGTTCCTGTTGATGATCTGTTGTCATTCTTACGGGATCTACTCCCAAGGTATAATTTAACTTTGCCTACTAACACCATTATTGAACTTATAAAATTGTGCATTAAAGATAATTATTTCAGCTTTAATGATTCATTTTATAAACAAACATTTGGCATGGCGATGGGTAATCCCCTCTCCCCTGTTTTGAGCAATCTGTACATGGAATGTTTCGAAATAAATATCCTTCCCAGGATTTTACCCTCAAATTTGCTTTGGTACAGGTACGTTGACGATATTTTGTGCCTGTGGCCGGTTAATCGTGACGAAACTGATTTTCTCAATCAAATCAATTCGCTGGTTCCGTCAATTAAATTCACAATTGAGAACGAAGTGAATGGTGTTCTGCCTTTTTTAGACATCATGATTCATAGAATTGGTAGAAGTTTCAAATTCAATGTGTATAGGAAACCTACCAATGTGTGCTCGTATGTACATTTCTATTCAAATCATCATGTTCAGGTCAAGCGGGCAGTTTTTTCTGGTATGTTTCTCAGAGCACTGAGAGTTTGTAGTCCGGAATTTTTCGATGAAGAAATAGCAAATATATTTGAAATTGGGAAGAAGTTAAAATACCCGAAATCGATCTTGGATCTTGCGTTTGGTCAAGCAAAAAGGACTTTCTACAAACAGACTACTAAGTCGAAACCAGAACTGAAAAATTCGTTGGTATTACCATATTCTGAGGGTCTAGTAAATCTTGCCCCAGCCCTGAAGAACCTTAATATTAATCTAGTGTTCAAAAATGATAATACAGTTAAGTCCATGTTAATTAAGAACTCGCCCTCGTCTGTAGCAGGTTGTGTGTATTCCATCCCTTGTAATGAGTGTGCATGTGTTTACATCGGCCAGACAGGTAAATCTCTTTCCTCGCGTTTAAAACAGCATTCATATGCTATTCGTACAGCCCAGCAATCCAGTGCATTGTATTTACATTCCAGTTTATGTAATCATTCTATCGACTTCACAGGGGCAAAATGTATTGTTAAAAGTAAGGATTTTGTTGAACGAAACGTGATCGAGTCTGCTCTGATCAAACATTGTAACAACAGCCTTAATGTGAGCCCCGGTATGTACAAGTTGGATCCCTATTTAAGCCTCAATATAGCACGTCAAAACAATATAGCAATCATTTAAACACGTATGGCACTTGGAGATATTAAAAGGAGCTGCCTTGTATGGGCCAATAGGCCTTCTGCAGTTACCTTCTTTCTTATAATTCCTTTCCTCCACTTATTTTTGGTGGTCAGGTGATCTGCCCAGGCGGATATAAAGGTCTGATCAGCAAACTTATCTTCATTCTACTTTGCTCTGATGAAGGCGAATTAGCCGAAAACGCGTTAAGCATTTTCTATTTTTCATATGTGGTTATTCTGCATATATATATATATATATATATATATATACATATATATAAATGCATATATATGGCAAAGAGACAGAGAAGGAAAGCCGGTAACCAGGAAGACAGACCAGAATCGGACTTCGTTTGTGCTCGGTGTGGGATGGACTGCCACTCTCGGATTGGCCTCATCAGTCACACCAGACGCTACACCAGGATTGACAACTAGGGCGCAACTCCATAGTCTCCCGAGACTGAAGGATGCCTACTACTATATATATATATATATATATATATATATATATATATATATATATATATATATATATATATATATATATATAAATGAAATTACCATCTCTTTTAAGGGTCTGAGCAGGTGGTGGAGAGGGTTAAGGCGTACCTGTTATGCCAGTTGCTGGAAGGCTTCTGTGCTGGCTAGGGTTCGAGTCTCCTGGTGGGAAAGTGTTCTAAAGTTGTATACTTGACTCTCGTGTTTAGGAGAGTTGTGCCTTAAGCATAGACACTGTGTCTTCCCATATTAACAGGGACTTGATGAAATTAACGTCTAAATGACCCCTCACTTGCTCTAGTGCTCTTGGGAGGTGGTGATCTTTGTGGTATTTAAATACTCCGAAATTACCATCTCTTTTAAGGGTCTGAGCAGGTGGTGGAGAGGGTTAAGGCGTACCTGTTATGCCAGTTGCTGGAAGGCTTCTGTGCTGGCTAGGGTTCGAGTCTCCTGGTGGGAAAGTGTTCTAAAGTTGTATACTTGACTCTCGTGTTTAGGAGAGTTGTGCCTTAAGCATAGACACTGTGTCTTCCCATATTAACAGGGACTTGATGAAATTAACGTCTAAATGACCCCTCACTTGCTCTAGTGCTCTTGGGAGGTGGTGATCTTTGTGGTATTTAAATACTCCGAAATTACCATCTCTTTTAAGGGTCTGAGCAGGTGGTGGAGAGGGTTAAGGCGTACCTGTTATGCCAGTTGCTGGAAGGCTTCTGTGCTGGCTAGGGTTCGAGTCTCCTGGTGGGAAAGTGTTCTAAAGTTGTATATATATAAATGCATATATATATATATATATATATATATATATATATATATATATATATATATATATATATATATATATATATATATATATATATATATATATATATATATATATATATATATATATATATATATGAGTGTTAATTGCATTTTTCTTAAAAATATCTGCAATTATGCAATGCAATTAACAATTGCAATTATTGCAAAAAAATGCAATTAACACTACTGAATAGGGCCTTTGTTTTATGTTCAAATTGGAATAACTTTGATAAAGAAATTAATTTTCTTGTGATTTTTTTTTAAATAATGGTTATCCTTTGCATATGGTTTATACCTTTATAAGGAATTTCTTAAATAAGAAGTTTCACCCATCGTGTAGGATTACTACAGTAGACAGGGATCTTAAATATATTAAATTACCATTTTTTGGCACTATTAGTTTTTCTGTAAGGACTCGTTTGAGGAGACTGTTGCAGCATTGTTATCCTCAAGTAGACTTTAGATTTATTTTTGTCAACACACATACCATAGGCTCTTATTTTAAATTTAAAGATAAAGTGCCTACCCCCTTGTGCTCAAATGTCGTATATATGTATAATTGTTCCAGCTGTAATGCTGGATATATCGGGAGTTCCATTCGGAACTTTAAGATTAGGATACTTGAGCACCGGGGATTATCTTTTAGGACTGGATTACCATTGTCTAAACCAGCATTTTCGGAGATTAAAAACCATTGTTATGAGTTTAATCATTCTCTGCTGGAATCTGATCTTAAAATTCTGGACACTTGTATGAATAGCCAGTCAGATTTGAGAGTAATGGAATCTTTATATATAAAGGAGCTGCGGCAACGGTTAAATAGCAACCTTTCAGCTGTTCAATTGTACACTGTATAGTGCACAGTAAGCCCTGTAAATATATATATATATATATATATATGTATATATATAATATATATATATATATATATATATATATATATATATATATATATATATATATAGATATATATATATATATATATATATATATATATATATATATATATATATATATATATATATATATATATATATATATATATATATGTCGTACCTAGTAGCCAGAACTCACTTTTTGGCCAACTATTCAAGGCCCGATTTGCCTAATAAGCCAAGTCTTCCTGAATTAATATATTTTTTCTAATTTTTTTCTTATGAAATGATAAAGCTACCCATTTCATTATGTATGAGGTCAATTTTTTTTTATTGGAGTTAAAATTAACGTAGATATATGACCGAACCTAACCAACCCTACCTAACCTAACCTACCCTATCTTTATAGGTTAGGTTTGGTTAGGTAGCCGAAAAAGTTAGGTTAGGTTAGGTTAGATAGGTTAGGTAGTCGAAAAACAATTAATTCATGAAAACTTGGCTTATTAGGCAAATCGGGCCTTGAATAGTAGGCCAAAAAGTGAGTTCTGGCTACTAGGTACGACATATATATATATATATATATATATATATATATATATATATATATATATATATATATATATATATATATATATATATATATATATATATATATTAGTATATTTTGGTAGCAGTCTTTCCTGTAGACATATATTATTAAATATGACCGAAAAAGTAAGATTAATAATTCTAACACGAATTTTCTCAATCTTTCGTACATTTCCTTTCACTGCTGGTGGTAATTCAAAAATCAATTCTCCAAAATTAATTTTTATTTCTAGTCTGACGCGACACTTGAGCACGTTTCGTAAAAGTTATTACATTTTCAAAGACTTTAGTTTACACATACACAACTGAATAGAACTTACACATCTCCGATTTGTTTATATCTACATTTGAGTGAGGTGGATGGGGTGAGGTGGTATTAATAGTGATCATTGTGATGCTGCGATGCGATGCGATGCGATCAGCAATGTGATCATTGCTGTCTTATATGTGCTGTCAATCTGCTGTATGGTGTCTATTAATCTTGTTTAAATTACTAATCAAGCTGTCAATGTAATCAATCAGAGCTTTAATATAACAATGTGCTTTAATATACTTACTTATCTCTCTCATCTCATTTTTCTCTTGTAATGTATCTTTATCATTTATCAATTCTGATTGAAATTTCCAACTTAAAATTATCTGCTAGATTAAGGACCTTCCCGAAACGCTGCGCGTACTAGTGGCTTTACAAGAATGTAAATACTGTACTATCCAATGTATGCTCACAAACCCAATGTACCTTCTTGTATATATATAAATAAATAAATAAATAAATAAATAGGGTATTAAATTCATCAACACAAGACAGAACGCGAAACAATGGGTATTGAATAGAAGTGTTTGTAGAAAGCCTATTGGTCCATATTTCTTGATGCTTTTATATTGGAGCGGAGTCTTGAGGTGGGTAGAATATAGTTGTGCATTAATTAGCTGTTGATTGTTGGTGTTGACTTCTTAATGTGTAGTGCCTCGCAAACGTCAAGCCGCCTGCTATCGCTGTATCTATCGATGATTTCTGTGTTGTTTACTAGGATTTCTCTGGCGATGGTTTGGTAGTGGGAAGAGATTATATGTTCCTTAATGGAGCCCTGTTGCTTATGCATCGTTAAGTGCCTAGAAAGAGATGTTGTTGTCTTGCCTATATACTGGGTTTTTTGGAGCTTACAGTCCCCAAGAGGGCATTTGAAGGCATAGACGACGTTGGTCTCTTTTAAAGTGTTTTGCTTTGTGTCTGGAGAGTTTCTCATGAGTAGGCTGGCCGTTTTTCTGGTTTTATAGTAAATCGTCAGTTGTATCCTCTGATTTTTGTTTGTAGGGATAACGTTTCTATTAACAATATCTTTCAGGACCCTTTCCTCCGTTTTATGAGCTGTGGAAAAGAAGTTCCTGTAAAATAGTCTAATAGGGGGTATAGGTGTTGTGTTAGTTGTCTCTTCAGAGGTTGCATGGCGTTTCACTTTCCTTCTTATGATGTCTTCGACGAAACCATTGGAGAAGCCGTTGTTGACTAGGACCTGCCTTACCCTACAGAGTTCTTCGTCGACTTGCTTCCATTCTGAGCTGTGGCTGAGAGCACGGTCGACATATGCGTTAACAACACTCCTCTTGTACCTATCTGGGCAGTCGCTTTTGGCATTTAGGCACATTCCTATGTTCGTTTCCTTAGTGTAGACTGCAGTGTGGAAACCGCTCTTTTCCATGACTGTTACATCTAGAAAGGGCAGCTTCCTATCCTTTTCCATCTCGTAAGTGAAACGCAGCACGGAACTCTGCTCAAATGCCTCCTTCAGCTCCTACAGATGTCTGACATCAGGTACCTGTGTAAAAATTTCGTCAACATACCTGCAGTATATGGCCGGTTAAAAGTTCATGTCGACTAAGACTTTTTGCTCGATGGTACCCATGTAGAAGTTTGCAAACAGGACACCTAGGGGAGAACCCATGGCGACCCCATCTACTTGCTTATACATGTGCCCATCCGGGCTCAAGAAGGGTGCCTCTTTAGTACAAGCTTGGAGTAGTTTCCTTAGGATATTTTCTGGTATGTCAAGAGGAGTACAGGCTGGATCACGATGCACTCTGTCGGCTATCATCCCGATTGTCTCGTCCACAGGTACGTTGGTGAACAGCGATTCTACGTCCAACGAGGCTCTTATTCCTGTGGCCCGTGTGCCCCGCAGTAAGTCAACAAATTCCTTTGGCGACTTCAGGCTGAAGGCGCAAGGGACATAAGGAGTCAGCAGGCCGTTGAGTCGCTTTGCCAGTCAGTACGTGGGTGTGGGTATCTGGCTAATGATTGGCCGAAGTGGGTTTCCAGGCTTGTGTGTCTTGACATTTCCATACGCATATCCAGGTTTATATTCCCCAATAATCTTTGGCAGGTGGAGTCCTGATTTCTTGGCGTTCACAGTTTACTGTGAACGCTAAGTTCACAGTAAACTGTGAACGAATTAAAAGCAAAGGTCAACAAACTGATCGAAACTGTGAACGCCAAGAAATCCGGACTCCACCTGCCAAAGATCATTGGGGAATATAAACCTGGATATGCGTATGGAAATGTCAAGACGCACAAGCCTGGAAACCCACTTCGGCCAATCATTAGCCAGATACCCACACCCACGTACAGACTGGCGAAGCGACTCAACGGCCTGCTGACTCCTTATGTTCCTTGCGCCTTCAGCCTGAAGTCTCCAAAGGAATTTGTTGACTTACTGCGGGGCACACGGGCCACAGGGATAAGAGCCTCGTTGGACGTAGAATCGCTGTTTACCAACGTACCTGTGGACGAGACAATCGGAATGATAGCCGACAGAGTGTATCGTGATCCAGCCTGTACTCCTCTTGACATACCAGAAAATATTCTGAGGAAACTACTCCAAGCTTGTACTAAAGAGGCACCCTTCTTGAGCCCGGATGGGCACATGTATAAGCAAGTAGATGGGGTCGCCATGGGTTCTCCCCTAGGTGTCCTGTTTGCAAACTTCTATATGGGTACCATCGAGCAAAAAGTCTTAGTCGACATGAACTTGAAACCGGCCATATACTGCAGGTATGTTGACGACATTTTTACACAGGTACCTGATGTCAGACATCTGCAGGAGCTGAAGGAGGCATTTGAGCAGAGTTCCGTGCTGCGTTTCACTTACGAGATGGAAAAGGATGGGAAGCTGCCCTTTCTAGATGTAACAGTCATGGAAAAGGGCGGAGGTTTCCACACTGCAGTCTACACTAAGGAAACAAACATAGGAATGTGCCTAAATGCCAACAGCGACTGCCCTGACAGGTACAAGAGGAGTGTTGTTAACGCATATGTCGACCGTGCTCTCAGCCACAGCTCAGAATGGAAGCAAGTCGACGAAGAACTCTGTAGGGTAAGGCAGGTCCTAGTCAATAACGGCTTCTCCAATGGTTTCGTCGAAGACATCATAAGAAGGAAAGTGAAAAGCCATGCAACCTCTGAAGAGACAACTAACACAACACCTATACCCCCTATTAGACTATTTTACAGGAACTTCTTTTCCACAGCTCATAAAACGGAGGAAAGGGTCCTGAAAGATATTGTTAATAGAAACGTTATCCCTACAGACAAAAATCAGAGGATACAACTGACGATTTACTATAAAACCAGAAAAACGGCCAGCCTACTCATGAGAAACTCTCCAGACACAAAACAGAACGCTTTAAAAGAGACTAACGTTGTCTATGCCTTCAAATGCCCACTTGGGGACTGTAAGCTTCAAAAAACCCAGTATATAGGCAAGACAACAACATCTCTTTCTAGGCGTTTAACGATGCATAAGCAACAGGGCTCCATTAAGGAACATATAATCTCTTCCCACAACCAAACCATCGCCAGAGAAATCCTAGTAAACAACACAGAAATCATCGATAGATACAGCGATAGCAGGCGGCTTGACGTTTGCGAGGCACTACACATCAAGAAGTCAACACCAGCAATCAACAGCCAATTATTGCACAACTATATTCTACCCACCTCAAGACTCCGCTCCAATATAGAAGCATCAAGAAATATGGACCAATAGGCTTTCTACAAACACTTCTATTCAATACCCATTGTTTGTGTTCTGTCTTGTGTTGATACTTTTAATACCCTATTAATATCCCCTCTTGTTCTGTCTTGTGTTAATGCCACATCACCCCTCCCACCTCACTCAAATGTAGATATAAAATCGGAGATACGTAAGTTCTATTCAGTTGTGTATTTGTGAACTAAAGTCTGTGAAAATGAAATAAGTTTTACGAAACGCGCCCGTGTCGCGTCAGACTAGAAATAAAAATGAATTTTGGAGAATTAATTTTTGATTTACCTCCAACAGTGAAGCGTAATGTACGAAAGATTGAGAAAATTCGTGTTAGAATTATTAATCTTACTTTTTCGGTCATATTATATATATATATATATATATATATATATATATATATATATATATATATATATATATATATATATATATATATACATATATATATATATATATATATATATATATATATATATATATATGTATATATATATATATATATATATATATATATATATATATATATATATATATATATATATATATATATATATATATATAACTGAAAACTCACACCCCAGAAGGGACTCGAACCCATACTGCCAGGGGCACTTTGCAACTGGCGAACAAGGCACCTATTCTACTCGACCTTCACGACCGGACAAAAGCTGATGGCTATTTGTCCATCAGCCCGCCGGCACTCTGATGGTAATCTTGGGCATAATATTTTATCAAATCACCTCATTCTTAGGGGCACACGTGAGGAACACAAATGCAAAGAAGCCTGAATGTCCCAGACATTTGATAAAGTACTATCCCACCCAGACAGTTAAGCCAAGGTTAGAATTATTAATCACATCCCACCCAGACAGTTAAGCCAAGGTCAGCAGTCACACCCCACCCAGGCCAAGGTCAGCAGTCACATCCCACCCAGGCAGTTAAGCCAAGGTCAGCAGTCACATCCCACCCAGGCAGTTAAGCCAAGGTCAGCAGTCACATCACACCCCGTCAGTTAAGCCAAGGTCAGCAGTCACATCCCACCCCGACAGTTAAGCCAAGGTCAGCAGTCACATCTCACCCAGGCAGCTAAGCCAAGGTCAGCAGTCACATCCCACCCAGACAGTTAAGCCGAGGTCAGCAGTCACATCTCACCCAGGCAGCTAAGCCAAGGTCAGCAGTCACATCCCACCCAGACAGTTAAGCGGAGGTCAGCAGTCACATCTCACCCAGGCAGCTAAGCCAAGGTCAGCAGTCACATCCCACCCAGACAGTTAAGCCAAGGTCAGCAGTCACATCCCACCCAGACCAAGGTCAGCAATACCATCCCACCCAGACAGTTAAGCCAAGGTCAGCAGTCACATCCCACCCAGACAGTTAAGCGAAGGTCAGCAGTCACATCCCACCCAGACAGTTAAGCCGAGGTCAGCAGCCACATCCCACCCAGACAGTTAAGCCGAGGTCAGCAGCCACATCCCACCCAGACAGTTAAGCCAAGGTCAGCAGCCACATCCCACCCAGACAGTTAAGCCGAGGTCAGCAGCCACATCCCACCCAGACAGTTAAGCCAAGGTCAGCAGCCACATCCCACCCAGACAGTTAAGCCCAGGTCAGCAGCCACATCCCACCCAGACAGTTAAGCCAAGGTCAGCAGCCACATCCCACCCAGACAGTTAAGCCAAGGTCAGCAGCCACATCCCACCCAGATAGTTAAGCCCAGGTCAGCAACAAGGTCATCCCACACAGACAACACTGGGACTGTCTGGGGCGGGGTTTGACCCGGCCGCCTCAGAGCCAGACTGACAACTAAGACAATCAAGCCACCGAGGAACGGCCAGTTGTGTTAGATTTGGAAGTTATATTTATATTCCACATGTTAAAACTTTTGTATAATAACTTTTTCTGAGTTAGTTTTGTTTTTAAATTTGACTTTTTTTTATTTTGTAGAATATATATATATATATATATATATATATATATATATATATATATATATATATATATATATATATATATATATATATATATATATATATTTGGAGTTATTAATTTTATTCGAGGAAGAACCAGCCTCGATGCAGTTTACTAGGAGTACTTTATATATATATATATATATATATATATATATATATATATATATATATATATATATATATATATATATATATATATATTTATTTATATTTACTATATCCCACTAGCACTCGGATGGTAATCTTGGGCATAGTATTTTATCAAATCACCTCATTCTTTGGGGCACACGTGTGGAACACAAATGCAAACAAGCTTGAATGGTCCCCAGGACTATATGCAACTGAAAACTCACAACCTAGAAGTGACTTGAACCCTTACTGCCAGGAGCACCGCAAATGGTTCAAATAGCTTCGGCTATCACCTCCTTATGTCCGTTCGTGATGGTCGAGTGGATTAAGGTGTCCTGTACATACCAGTTGCGTTGTTCCTGGTTGTGGCTCAATCTGGTTAAATGGAACCCAATGAAAATGCACGATTCTAACTTGTTTAATTTCACAATGCTTGTGGGTATACAATATTTTTTCGTGTTCCACTGTCTGTGAAGATATAGAGATTGTCTGATTGCTGACTCTAGAACATGCCACATATAATTGTCCATGTATTCACCTAGTTTTGCTTGCGGGGGTTGAGCTCTGCTCTTTCAGCCCGCCTCTCAACTGTCAATCAACTGTTTCTACTACTACTATTTCCCCCCCCCCCCCCCACGCACACACCAGGAAGCAGCCCATGACAGCTGACTAACTCCCAGGTACCTATTTACTGCTAGGTAACAGGGGCATAGGGTGAAAGAGACTCTACCCATCGTTTCTTGCCGACGCCCGGGATCGAACCCGGGACCACAGGATCACATGTCCAGCGTGCTGTCTGCTCGGCCGGCCGGTCCGAGCTGGCCGTCTCCTTCTTCTCTTATGTGAGAAGTAATCCGTGTCTAGATCTAAACCGCACAGTTCTAAAGATTGGCCCTTAGCTTTGTTGATGGTGATTGCAAATGCCACTCGAATTGGGAATTACAATCTCTTAAATTAAAATGGCAAATCCGATGGAACCATAGGAATGCGAGGAATGAGGACATCTTCACCTTTAAAAGGTCCTTTCAAGATTGTTGCTTCTACGACGTTGCTGAATAATTTTATACTGCGAGCCGCATGCTGTTGCGAAGCTTTTGCTGGTTGATATTTCGTAATATGATAATTGGCACGCCGATTTTCAATTGCAGTTCGTGCGGTGGTGGTATCCCTGGCAGATCGAGTGAATTAAAAAATTCTGTTGGATAATTAACCGCTTCATCTGCTTCCACCACAGTACCGACGGACTTGTATGTGACTGCCTTTCTTTGTATGTTAGATTGAATAATATATTTAAATTCTTAGACGTCTTTGTTCTTGGCCGCAAGAACAGCTCGTTCACTCAACCAATCGTGATTCTTATAATTGGTTTGAATATTGGGAAATACTTTTCAACCAATTCTTCTTCTGACGTCACTAAATTGTAGAAGTTATAAGGCAATGAAATTCGTCCTGATATCAGATCAACCGGCACGTTTCCGTTCTCAATTTCCAGAAATTGATGTGAGAATATCTCAGCTGATGAGTTGTTTTGCAGTTGGACACGCATATTTTTAGTTAATTTTAACATCTTTACGTGGCGCCACAAAGTAGAGTTTTCAGGCAAGCATTTATTTTGTCCGCTGGTGTCGATTGAGGAATTACAGGTAATGTTTGCATGAATTCTCCTGCATGCAATATTAATGCGTTCCCAAATGGTCTGATGTTCCCATGCAAATCTTGCAATGATCGATCAAGATCAGGAGCGATTTTTTTGTGGGCTATTGTTACGACCCTGGGTTCCTGAGAGGAAACCAGAGGTCAAAATTGAGTAAAATAAATTACCTTTTAGTAGGGGAATGCATGGCGAGGTGCTTTTGTTTGTATCTTCCCTGCCAGACGTAAGACTATTCTTGTTTCTCAAAGAGCATATAAAGACTGAGCTTGGGGTTGATTATTAAATAATAAAATAGGCACCAACTATGTTTACTAATACTTTCTAATCATTTGTAAAGTAAACCTGAGTAAACTTGGGATAGGAGTGCTGTACGATTAGTTGAGTAGTCTGCTGGCAGCGAGTGAACTGAGGGAGGAGAGTGGAGACGATCTCTCTTCTCTGACTGGCGTTCGTGGGGATCAAGACTTTTCTGAGCTGCTCTGCACTCCTCTACCTTTCCTCTTACTTATTTCCCTTACCTTAAGTTCCTGTACCATTAAGTTAAGTCCTGTGTTTTTTAAGTGTGCCTACTCTGGGTTTGTAAGCTGTTTGTAAGCAAGCTGGAGACCTTGGGGTAGTACTTGCCAGTGTTTTGGGTACCCATTAGTGTTGTGTAGTGTTAAGGTACCACGTAGGCTCACTACCCCCTAAGCTGCCCAAGCTTCAAGTGCTTCACTAGTAGTACTTTACCCTAGCTTGTTCTCAGTGTAAACCTTGTATCTTGCTTATGTGGACCAAGGCTTTTAACGTAAGATAGTGTGGTAAAGTAATTATTATTATTGTTATTGGTGTGAATGTATATGGGGGGTTGTTAAGGGGTTAATAAATAAGTAAGTTAGTAAAGGAGTATTAATTCTTCCTGTGTAGGAGATCTATGATCAACCTCTTGACTGACATTGTATAGCCAATTAATATTCACTGTGGATATTTCACTTGGGGGCCGGGCCTTTTAGATCTCCCATATTTGATAACTCTTAATGCTAACTACTGCCCCTACATCCATGTTATACTAGATCCCCCCATAGTACAGACTCCCATCTTTAACAGCCATTGTGCATTTATCCCAAACAATAAGTTTACATTTCTGCAATAATTTACTGATGCCGGATGCTTTATAAATGTTGCACGTGGCAGTTTCAATGAATTGCATGTTCAGTGGTAATTTCAAAGCCGAAGTAGCAGTTCTTCCACCTGGTAGCAATGTTGCAGCTATTCTGGACGATACAAGAACTAAGGTTATGCCATTTTTGGATCGAAATGCTGCCAAAATCAATCTAATTAGAAAGATTTTACAGTTCTCTCCTGGCGCATCTAAGAAGATTTCTCCAAACCCATTATTGAGAGTTTAAATTATTTGATCGTAAATGCCTTTCGCTCAAGCATTAGCTTAAGAATATTTGATATCACATACGATAACAGATCACCCGTGTTGTAACTTTGTTCACAACACAATTTTACATTGAACGGAGCAGCAGCAGATCGATTTGGTGATGGTATTCCCAATTGAATGAGAACTTTGTTTGCGATTTGTAAGCACAAATCTTCAATCATTGTCAACGCTTCGTTATAGATACCTGCTGTAAAATTCATGATTATATTTGAATTTTCCTCGCGTATTCGACGGACAATATCTTCAGCCATGTGCGATTTGTGTTTCTCCCATACTCTGTTGGAGATGAAGGAGAGCCAGTGGTCAATATAATTGCAAACAATGCACGAATTTGATTTGTATGTGACGTGTTGGACGTGTCATTAATGCATACATCCCAGTGTCGGTCGTTCTCCAATAAATTCAGAGCTTGACATGCACTGCGGAAAATGGCATGTGTTACGCCGCTGACAAATCTCAATTTATCTTTACCCTGGAAAGACGTTGGACCGAGCACATTTACCAACAGCTTGTGAAGAAAGAAGCATTCATCTTGATTGGAATACATGGAGTACAGTCTGCTTATCATAGTTTGTTTGAATATGCCAGGTTGTCCGTCGACTCGCTCTCCTCACTTACGTCGTTCAAATGATTTTCTACTAACATTCCATGTAAATACGTAGGCACTTCCGAATACAGCAGTGTTTTCACAAACGCGTCATTTTGACATAATGTGAAGAAAGCAGTTAACGTTGTAGCCGGTGGATTCATAGCTGTTTTTTGCACATTTGCAACAGTGAAATAAACGTGTTGCCCATTTTCTTGTTTTCAAAACAAAAACAAAAAATACTAACGAAATATTTCAATTCAAATGCCGATCAATCGACACAGCTCAATTTCACCACCAATTGCACTGAAAAATAATAAGAACAGTTACAAAAACAGGATGAAAAAAATTAAAAAAGAAACAAATAAGCTATACCCATTAAATAAACGGTATGGTAAATAACACAGCTCAATTCCAATGGAGTGTCAGACAAAATAATTAAAAAAAAATAAAAAAAAATGAAAATAAATGAAAATCTGTGAAAATTCAATATATCAATGCAATCGGAAACATTGAAATTGAGTCGTAACATATGTTGTATATCGTATGTTGCTCTTACATGCAACAGATGGCGCTGTTTTTCAAAACGTGCATGTTTTTACCTGTCACAAGTGTTGCATGTAAATAGTAGGTGTATCAAAACACGCACGTATTCGAAAGGAACGTTGTGTCAAAATTTCATAGCAATCAATAAAGAACTTTCGGAGATTACAGTGTGTGTTGCTCATACGTCCTACAGATGGCGCTGCTTTTCAAAAAAAGCATGTCTTTTTTTTCCTGTCACAGATGAGGTATGTATAGAGTAGGTATATAAAAACACTCACCTATTCGAATGCAATGTTGTGTCAAAATTTCAAAGCAATCGGAAAAGAGGTTTCGAAGATTTCCCTCACTTGTAAAAAACACGAAAAACACAGCTTTTAAAAAAAAAACGTGCTTTTTTTCCCGTCACAGATGTGACATCTGTATAGTATGTATATAAAAACCCGCTCGGATGCGAATGGAATGTTGTGTGAAAATTTTAAAGCAATCAGTGAAGTAGTTTCGGAGATTAGCGATTTTGAACAAACGAACATTTCCATTTTTATTTATACAGATTTATAAGATCACATTTTTTCTGGCACACCATACACCAGTGACATTGTGGTAAATATGAACAAATGAATACTTTCCCCATAACCTTGTTCTGAAGTTACTAACAATGTATACTTTCCCCATAACCTTGTTCTGAAGTTACTAACAATGTATACTTTCCCCATAACCTTGTCCTTAAGGTACCAGCCATGTATACTTTCCCCATAATCTTGTCCTGAAGTTACCAGCCATGTATACTTTCCCCATAATCTTGTCCTGAAGTTACCAGCCATGTATACTTTCCCCATAACCTTGTCCTGAAGTAACTAACCATGTATACTTTCCCCATAACCTTGTCCTAAGTTACCACCGAGGTAACACCGAGGAATCCGTCCATCGCAGAGCGCTACACATTAAACTTTTCCATTTTGAAAAATCTGTCATTATGACGAGGATTATTTAATCGCATCTATTGACTCGCTTCTGCGTATATAGTAAATGGACATACTGATTGTTCCTTGCTAACTGCTATTGTTAATGTTTTTAACATAATTGCATAATGAATGCCAGTAACATCAATGTTAAAAATCTTAAGTCTTATAACGTCTAGACAAACAATCCAAGAAAGTCCAAGAAATAGTCGGATAATGAGTCCAGGAATGTGTTACTTATCTGTTATCTTGAGGTTATCTTGAGATGATTTCGGGGCTTTAGTGTCCCCGCGGCCCGGTCCTCGACCAGGCCTCCACCCCCAGGAAGCAGCCCGTGACTACTGACTAACACCCAGGTACCTATTTTACTGCTAGGTAACAGGGGCATAGAGTGAAACTCTGCTTGTTTCTCGCCGGCGCCTGGGATCGAACCCAGGACCACAGGATCACAAGACCAGTGTGCTGTCTGCTCGGCCGACCGGCTCCCCATGTTCATCTCATTTCTGTCGGTGATGCGTCAATATGAGTCAAGAAAACAAATCCAGACATCAGGATATGCAACATTTCTTTCATCACCGTGTAATCAATCTCCACTGTAGCTACATAATTGAGTGGAATCCCAGGGAGTATAACTGACACCAAGTTGTGGTACCGGGGTAAGATGCGGGGCTGGGAGTTCCTTAATACCTGGTTTGTCATCTCATCTCTCCACTTGATTTTCTCATGGTTGTCATTCTTAGGTATAGCTTTCATCATGGTAGTCAGTCTAAGGTATAGCTTTCGTCATGGTAGTCAATCTTAGGTACAGCTTTCATCATGGTAGTCAATCTTAGGTACAACTTTCATCATGGTAGTCATTCTTAGGTATAGCTTTCATCATGATATTCAATCTTAGGTGCAGCTTTCATCATGGTAGTCAATCTTAGGTATAGCTTTCATCATGGTAGTCATTCTTAGGTATAACTTTCATCATGGTAGTCAATGTTAGGTATAGCTTTCATCATGGTAGTCAGTCTAAGGTATAGCTTTCATCATGGTAGTCAATCTTAGGTATAACTTTCATCATGGTAGTCAGTCTAAGGTATAGCTTTCATCATGGTAGTCAATCTAAGTTATAGCTTTCGTCATGGTAGTCAATCTTAGGTATTGCTTTCCGTCATGGTAGACAATCTTAGGTATAGCTTTCATCATGGTAATCAATCTTAGGTGGAACTTTCATCATGGTAGTCGATCTTAGTAACAGCCTCCAGCATCATCGTCAATCTTAGGAACAAACTCCATCGGGGTTGTTAAGCTTAGGATTAGCCTCCATCATTTTAGTCAATCGCAGAAAGAGATTGACCAGACCTTGACCAGACTATATACCAGACCTTGTGATTGACTATCATGGTATTCAATATCAGGAATAGATTTCATCATTGTATTATATGTTGTTACGGTGCCCTCTCCTATTTCTTCCGTTTGCCGGCTTTAAGAGTCATATCAGCTCTCCCTACTGACTCTCTGAGGTTCAGGGAGTCTAGTGATATATGTGGCGACCAGACCGGCTGCCATTTAATGGAAGGAGGTTATATTATAAGTTGTAAATAAAGGAAAATTGGCGCCCTGTTATAAAATGAAACAGTATCCCCTGCGGCAGATATGACCTTTTGGAAGGGAGACAAGCCGATCGCGGATTGGTCGACGTAGGTCGCGGGCGACAAATCAGGGCCCGCCATGACGTCACCGAGTGCCCCGGGCGGCGCCAACGTGAGAGTTGTACTGACCGTGGAAGCGACAGGACGCGCCTCGGTCTGCTCTCAAAGATTGGAGGCTCTGCAAGCCTTGTTCAGTGGATTGAGTTGGCCTTCGCTGCCCCTCACAGTCATTGGAGACCCTGCGCTTCTGGGAAGCCAAAGAGGAACCAAGTTCAGTGAGCAGAGCAGTGCCAAACTTGGAAAACGGTCGGCGACGACGCTGGGCGGCGCCGCTGGCTGGACGTTGAGGTCTGGAAGGTGGGCGAGCAAGCCCTGCTGTGACTGGGGTCATATCCACTGAGAATCTTGGAAGGACGACACAGTGCCTAGGACAAGGAGCGACGCCCTGTGGGAGAGGCGAGTGTGGGGAAAAATAGTGATTAGCTCAGCGCCCATCGATGAACCAGGATTGGGGCAGCTGAATCTCAGGGATTGGAACGGCGACGACGCGAAGGCTTCACGACACCTGAGGACCTGTGGAACGTCCTGGATCGTCGAGGATCGACCCCAGGAAGCGTGGGAACCTCACACCATCGAGGGACAGGCGTCGTGAGCCAGGAGTGTAAGGTAGATCAGTTTTCCCTCCCATTACCCCTTGTATGAGTAGGCTAGTTAGGCCACAATATTTACTCGTGTATGTGGCAGCAAGAATTTATTACTTTAATAGTAGAATAGGCTGCAAAGCAGCTTGTGTCCAGGACTGTCAGAGAGGACAGTGTGTATGGATGGCAGGACAGTGAAGAAGAGGTGCCGACGTGGTGAAGAGGCCCTCCTGTGAGAGTGTGAGACTCCTGTCTTCCTGCCCATTTGAAGGAGTGTTGGAGGTCGTGGAAGAAGAGGCTGACGATCTCCAGACTCATTATCCATATTCCATATTCATGTATTACTTGTGATTGTGTGTGTGTGTTCATGTAATTTGCATCAGTAAATCCACACATTTTATTACTGTGTTTGAGTGTGCCTCCATTTGTGATATTTCTCTATGAGCATACATTTCTGGCTACAAACGATATATGATACACCCACTGAACTGCATTGCTGGGGTGCAGATATAATAACCCAGCTGGCGACCTTGCTAAGAGGAAGATAGAGAAGACAGGCGGGAAAGGAGTTCCTGCAAACTTTTTTTTTGTCTGGCAGGCAAGACTCAGGGAGGTTATGTTTATAGGTAAGCCTGAGTCTTCCTTCACTCCCCCACGGGTCTAGGCCGGAACTGTTAACAGCAGTTTCCCCGTGGTTGACTGAAGGGCTTCCAGGGTGAATCAGTGGCACCCCTTTGTGGTGGAAGCAAAGACCTGCGGAGGTGGGCATCGTTGGTCCTATCTTGTGTGACCAAGGAGACTCCGGTGAATCCAGGGAGTCGGAGGGGCTGAGTATTTGGGCCCTTTGAGCCCCTAGCAGTTAAGTGTTAGCAGAGCCCCGGACCGCCCACCCCCACGTGACAAGAGAACTGGCGACCTTGCCAGGATTCGAACCCCAGTAGCCAAGAACTGGGAACTTCGCCAGGAAGCGTGGATCAAGCTACAGTGTGGACCAAATTGCAAGACAAGTGTTGCCAGGGTACTAATACAGTGTGGCCAGTGAATTCGGTGGTACTGTTACTCAACCAGCTAAGGGACTGAAACGGTGAAATTAGTGCCTACTAACTTGTCTGTGCTGTCGTGTATGCTCAATGATATAGAGATGGAGGAAGACAAAGTAAAGAAATTTATTGACGCAAGGGACGAGGGAATTTTGGAAGAGTGCACCAAGGCCCAGCTCCAACAAGTGGCAAACCACTTTGGGATCAGGTTGAGGACGACTAAGGTAGCGGAGCGAAGGATAGAGATCATGGCACAGCTCACAGCTCGAGAGGAAGCGACGGGAGAGGGGCCATCTCAAGAGGAGCCGTCCCGAGGAGAGCCGTCGCAAGGTGAACCGTCCCGACTAGGGCCACCCCAAGCGCCTACCAGTGTGGAGAGAATTCACAGTGAACATGGGAGCAGTGGAAGGTCCAGCTGTAGTAAGAGGAGCCTGCAACTGGAAATAATGAAGATGCAACTGGAAGCCCAGCTGCGACGAGAGGAAAGAGAAGCGCAAATGCAGCGAGAGGAACGTGCAGCTGAGCTGCAGCGAGAGGAACGTGCAGCTGAGCTGCAGCGAGAGGAACGTGCAGCTGAGCTGCAGCGAGAGGAACGTGCAGCTGAGCTGCAGCGAGGTGAGCGAGAAGCACGGCTGCAGCTGCAGCGAGAAGAAGGAGAGAGACAACTGCGACTGGAGGAGATAAAGGCAAAGAAAGAAGTCGAATTGCGTCGCGTTGAACGTGGTCTGCCCTCACTACCTGCACGGCGGGATGACCTCAAGGTAAGGGAACGTGACTTACCTACGTTCGAACCACAAGAAGCTGAGGCGTTCTTCGAACACTTTGAACGGATAGCGACTCTGAAGGAGTGGCCGGAAGATGATTGGGCTGCTCTGGTCCAGGGCAGGTTGACTGGTGAGGCCCGGGAAGCCTATAACATGCTGGACCTAGAGGAGTGTACTAATTATGACGCGATTAAGAATGCGGTTCTCCACTCATTCCGGCTGACTCCGGAGATGTACCGGAAGCGGTTCAGAGAGTGTACAAGAGCGTCGGGAAAGACTTACGCCGAGACCGCCAGGGATATGGAACGGAAATTCCTACGATGGTTGAAGGCGGAGGAAGCGGAGTCGGTGGATGATGTTAAACGACTGATAGTGATGGAGAAGTTCATGTCGGTGCTCCATCCTGAGTTGCGAGTAAGGGTGAGAGAAGCAGGTATTAAGGACCTGAAGGCTGCGGCGGACCGAGCCGACATGCTGGAGGAGGCACTACATATCAGGGGGGAGGGGCCACCCAGACACTCGCCTTACCCAAGGTCGGGAGGGAACTTTAGGAGTTCAGGAGGAGCGAGGACGAGTGGGGACTCTCCCAAGAGTAGTGTGCCCGATGAAGTAACGTGGTTCAAGAGCTCAAGAGACGCGGGGAGGAAGCCCCAAGCTGTGAGCAGTGGACCTAACTCGGGAGCAAATGCTGCAGTCCCGGACACGACGACAGGGAGTCCAAGGAGGACCCAGGGGACGTCTGCAAGTGGTACCGCCAGAGTGACTGGCGAGTGGCCGCCCAGGAGAGGCAGCCGATGCTACAACTGTGGCGTGAGAGGACATTATGCCCGCGAGTGTGAGGAGCACCAAAGGAATGTAGGATTAATGTTGGAAGAGGAGAGAGTGTTTGTTCACACCCCATATTATAGTGGACCCAACGTGAATGGTTGGGAAATGAAGTTGGGTGAACATCCCTTCGTTTTCGAGGCCAACGTGAAGTTTGGAAAGTCAGACCCAGTGGAGGTTGCCGTGCTTCGAGATACGGGTGCTGACATAAGTATGGTGACCAGGAGTATTCTCCCCAAGGAATTTAATGATTCACCTGTGGGAGTGGTGAGGATACGCAGTGTGGGGGAGGAATACAGGTTGCCACTTCACGAAGTACAGCTGATTGCCTACTACGGAGTCGAGAGAGCTATAGTAGCTGTAGCCCCTAAGTTACCCCTAGAGCATGTACAGATGGTGCTGGGTAATGACCTCGGAGGAGGCAGGATACAACCCGATTGGGCCAGGAGTGCCTATGTTTCAAGCAGCGGTACAACCCTGCCAGGTGAGGTATCAGTCGCTCCAAATAATAGTGAGGAAGCCGACTTCGACAGGGAAAACGTCGCCAGAGACGACGACAACGAGGGCGAGAGTGCAGAGAGGTCGTCGGAGGTTGTGGAAAACCCCGACGGGGACCTCCGACTAAGCCTGATGATGCGTGTGGAGGAGTGGCGAGGAGCAGCTGTACAAACGCCTGGGGCGGTGAGGAGGCTGCAGACCGCACTCCCTCCATACAGAAACGTGAATAGAGTAAGCTCAGTGGATGAGCGAACGGCGGTGAGGGGCAGAGTGGAGGAACCACGACGCAGTGCACCCTATGCCGGCCAGATGAATAGTGGTAGGTGCAAGATGAACCACCGTGGTGAAGTGAGCGACAGGGAGGTGGATGAGCCCAACCACGAACCGAAGAAGACGTCTGCAGGGAAGAGAATCTCCTGGAGGAGTGAAGATGTTCGTCGGGAACGAAGGAGCGAGTGGTATAGGAAAGGCAATACGAAGAAAGCAGGGAATAGGTACACCCAGGGTAGGCGCCAGCCTAACCAGAGGGGCATTGGGCCATCGCAAAGGCCTAGTGTGGAAGAGAGGAAGCTGCTGGATGGAGTACAGGTTACAAGTGCCACTGTGAGGAGACAACGCACCTACGGGAGAAGAGGAACCGAGAAGAGAGAAGATTGGCGAAGAGGAGATCATGGGAGGAAACATGGAGTACCTGTAGGACGCAATGGAAATGCAAGACTATCTCGGAGTGCACGACGCGGTGGAGGCGCTGCATGCACTGAATCTTACAGTGGTAACGAGCCGTGGGAGTACACTCGTAGCCACGGAGAGAGGATTTCTTGTAGGTGTTCAGGGAACACCCATCACACCCGGTACTATGCGAGGTGGAGATACAATGAGGCAAGTGACTGGCAAGGTGGTACGAGCCACGTCACCAACTGGAGGAGTGACACTTCAGGAACGGAGGGAGCAAGAGTATAGATTGCCCTCTTGAGTGCTGCTCTTCCGATATGACTCTTATTTTAAGGGGAGGGGTATGTTACGGTGCCCTCTCCTATTTCTTTCGTTTGCCGGCTTTAAGAGTCATATCAGCTCTCCCTACTGACTCTCTGAGGTTCAGGGAGTCTAGTGATATATGTGGCGACCAGACCGGCTGCCATTTAATGGAAGGAGGTTATATTATAAGTTGTAAATAAAGGAAAATTGGCGCCCTGTTATAAAATGAAACAGTATCCCCTGCGGCAGATATGACCTTTTGGAAGGGAGACAAGCCGATCGCGGATTGGTCGACGTAGGTCGCGGGCGACAAATCAGGGCCCGCCATGACGTCACCGAGTGCCCCGGGCGGCGCCAACGTGAGAGTTGTACTGACCGTGGAAGCGACAGGACGCGCCTCGGTCTGCTCTCAAAGATTGGAGGCTCTGCAAGCCTTGTTCAGTGGATTGAGCTGGCCTTCGCTGCCCCTCACAGTCATTGGAGACCCTGCGCTTCTGGGAAGCCAAAGAGGAACCAAGTTCAGTGAGCAGAGCAGTGCCAAACTTGGAAAACGGTCGGCGACGACGCTGGGCGGCGCCGCTGGCTGGACGTTGAGGTCTGGAAGGTGGGCGAGCAAGCCCTGCTGTGACTGGGGTCATATCCACTGAGAATCTTGGAAGGACGACACAGTGCCTAGGACAAGGAGCGACGCCCTGTGGGAGAGGCGAGTGTGGGGAAAAATAGTGATTAGCTCAGCGCCCATCGATGAACCAGGATTGGGGCAGCTGAATCTCAGGGATTGGAACGGCGACGACGCGAAGGCTTCACGACACCTGAGGACCTGTGGAACGTCCTGGATCGTCGAGGATCGACCCCAGGAAGCGTGGGAACCTCACACCATCGAGGGACAGGCGTCGTGAGCCAGGAGTGTAAGGTAGATCAGTTTTCCCTCCCATTACCCCTTGTATGAGTAGGCTAGTTAGGCCACAATATTTACTCGTGTATGTGGCAGCAAGAATTTATTACTTTAATAGTAGAATAGGCTGCAAAGCAGCTTGTGTCCAGGACTGTCAGAGAGGACAATGTGTATGGATGGCAGGACAGTGAAGAAGAGGTGCCGACGTGGTGAAGAGGCCCTCCTGTGAGAGTGTGAGACTCCTGTCTTCCTGCCCATTTGAAGGAGTGTTGGAGGTCGTGGAAGAAGAGGCTGACGATCTCCAGACTCATTATCCATATTCCATATTCATGTATTACTTGTGATTGTGTGTGTGTGTTCATGTAATTTGCATCAGTAAATCCACACATTTTATTACTGTGTTTGAGTGTGCCTCCATTTGTGATATTTCTCTATGAGCATACATTTCTGGCTACAAACGCTATATGATACACCCACTGAACTGCATTGCTGGGGTGCAGATATAATAACCCAGCTGGCGACCTTGCTAAGAGGAAGATAGAGAAGACAGGCGGGAAAGGAGTTCCTGCAAACTTTTTTTTTGTCTGGCAGGCAAGACTCAGGGAGGTTATGTTTATAGGTAAGCCTGAGTCTTCCTTCACTCCCCCACGGGTCTGGGCCGGAACTGTTAACAGCAGTTTCCCCGTGGTTGACTGAAGGGCTTCCAGGGTGAATCAGTGGCACCCCTTTGTGGTGGAAGCAAAGACCTGCGGAGGTGGGCATCGTTGGTCCTATCTTGTGTGACCAAGGAGACTCCGGTGAATCCAGGGAGTCGGAGGGGCTGAGTATTTGGGCCCTTTGAGCCCCTAGCAGTTAAGTGTTAGCAGAGCCCCGGACCGCCCACCCCCACGTGACAATGTCGGGAACAGCTCTCATTAAAAGTGTCAGTAACATTAAGGAACTATGAAGATCTTCACTGACGAAATACGGAATTATGTAGCCTCAAGACCCTCCTTTATTCCATTTGCTACAAAAGTATTCGTAAAATATAGACTTCGTTGTCATTTATTTAAAATCTAAACAAAATATAATTGAAGGTACCGGTACTGAAGAAGGACTGTATGTCCTTGTACATACAGTACAAGACTGCAGTACATCACCTTGTGATGTTCTGCAGTCTTGATGTTTCTTAATAGTGTTGGTGTGAGTGTTTGGGATATTCTCATAAAGAGACTCCATCACTTAATGACATCACTATTACAATTAAGCCAACTATTTGACCGCACAATTTAAAAGTAAATATTTTAATAAATAAACTCTTAACAATTATTTATATATATTGCAGTGAGAAAAAATGAAGATTGAGAAACAGCAGGAAGAGGTAGGTAAATATAAATTAGAATGTTTAACTTTCTATATTTCTGACTAACTTTACACACTGTTTACAAACACAAAATATATTCTATCCAACCTAAAGTTTTTTAAAACAGGAATTACACAATCGGCTCCTCAGTTCCTGCATTTTCTACCGACATATTTATTTGTTTTACTATATCCATTCATTAAGAATTCCTGTTATGACCTACAGAAGGGATTACCGTTCAGTGGCCAGGTCTGTGCCCGTTTGTCTCTCACTCCCATTCTACCTTCTTCCCTCACTTTCACATTCAACCTCCCTCCCTACCTTAGTCTCCTCATTCTACTTCCCTACCCCATTTTCCTCCCTACTTCAGTGTCCCTCCCATTCTACCTTTCCGCTCTTTCTCGCAGAGGGTAAAACCTGCTCGAGTTGCTCTAAATCAACATTATCGACGCTCAATCAATGTATTCGACGTTGACTCAACGTCGATAATAACCGAGGCATCTGTTGGCAGCCGAGCCAGTCCTACTTAAAGACAGACCTAGGTTGCTTGTCGCAGGAGGAGCCTGTCCTACTTAAAGACAGACATAGGTTGTTGGTTGTCGCAGGAGGAGCCTGTCCTACTTAAAGACAGACATAGGTTGCTGGTTGTCGCAGGAGGAGCCTGTCCTACTTAAAGACAGACATAGGTTGCTGGTTGTCGCAGGAGGAGCCTGTCCTACTTAAAGACAGACATAGGTTGCTGGTTGTCGCAGGAGGAGCCTGTCCTACTTAAAGACAGACATAGGTTGCTGGTTGTCGCAGGAGGAGCCTGTCCTACTTAAAGACAGACATAGGTTGCTGGTTGTCGCAGGAGGAGCCTGTCCTACTTAAAGACAGACATAGGTTGCTGGTTGTCGCAGGAGGAGCCTGTCCTACTTAAAGACAGACATAGGTTGCTGGTTGTCGCAGGAGGAGCCTGTCCTACTTAAAGACCAACATATGGGTCGTCCCCAGCCACCCTATGACTCTCGCAATACAACCACAATTCACTGTTAAGTTGCATGACACTGACCGCAACTGTCTGGCCGCCAGCCTCAGACAGATATTCTCTCTTATCAATTTAGACATTTTATCCGTATTTATTTATTTAGAATATGGTTAAGTGTTGGTGTTATTTCCTGTCAATCAATCTAGGTTTACTAGATTACAACATATGCTCTTATTATTACTATAACAGCAGTGCATTTTGTAACAATTTTGGTATGTGGATGGTATGGTCTTGCAAGGTCACTAACATGGGTAGCGTGTCAGGTATGTGTACTTAAGTCCTGAGAATAATTCCAGACTAAAGTAAACAAACTCATTGTCTATACACAATACACAAAGGACTAAAGCTTTGTGTATACATCAGCGTAGTATTATAAATGTTGAAGATGCCTTGTGTTATAGTAAATTCCATACTTGTCTGTTTTCTCTCCGTCATGAATCAATTTGCTCTTCAGCTCATTCACTGTTTATTTATTATAGTATTTATACCCATTTATATTGACTACTGTATACTCGAGTCAATATTATTGGATATAAATACTCTACCCATTTCCAGTTTTTAAAATAGCAAAAATATTAATTTTAGTAATGCTATTTGACACATTAGCTACTTGTCGATTACTATATTGCCGGACAAAAGGTTAATTAGGCTGTATGCAGAGAATAATTCACATTAACAAATGTGACTTATTCTCTGATAAAAAATTAATATCCCCAACTCACACATATGATGAGTAAAGAAATATGAGGACGTTTAGGTCCACCCTGTGCGTCTTGATAAGTTCCCGGATGGACCAAAACATTGTCACTCTCCGTCCTTTTCATGTGTGCGGGTTGGGTTATCAGGCTTCACCAAATGATTTATGTATCCTCTGTTTATGCAATTGATTCATGCTTTTACCTGTAAGTTGCGCAATTGTGAACGTATCTCAGTGTCCAGCCGAACAATTACTCTATCAATAACGGCGTATGTCATCACCTCCAACTCCCAGAAGATGAGAAGAAATGTCAGCAATGTGGAGAAATCCCCGACAGACCACTAAAACATTACCTAACACAGTGCACAGTTACAAACCCATTAAGATTTGAACTTAGATTCAACAGAGCAGAAGAAGGTGTTAAACACATGGGGGCAAAATCTTACTGAAGCGACCATACGAGTAATAAATACTCACACTCCACCTAAATAAAACAGAACCAAGCAACACCTAGTGGGCCAGCCACAATCCTTTGCCTCCCTAATAAAAGGAAATTCATGTGCGGGCTGAGGCACAGGAATTTCCCTGCCAAATAAAAAAAATCCAACCCGAGGTCAGACTGACAATACGAGAGATGATTATATCCAGCAAGATAGTTGTGAAAGTCGTGGACAATAGTGAAAACCCGGCCCACAAGGAAAGATGGCATCATAACCATAAAGAAATACCTGAAACGTCGTACTCCTTTTCAGTTTTGAAAGAGAACTTGAGGAGAACTGAGCACGTAGGAAAACTGTTCATAAACGGTAGGCTATTGATGGTTGTGGATTCCCAGGTGGTGAATATTTTGCTCTACGGGTGGTTTCTGTCCATGCTGAGCTGGACTTAGGATACCTGCATTATCATTTGACACATTAACGCCCTGTCAACCTCCCCACCTGGTAATATCCTCGGAGCAGATCACTGGAGGGTTTAACCTCGGGGAATAGACTGAACATTAAAAACAGGTAACTGAGAGGCAAAGGAATGCTGGAAGTGATGGAAGAGTGCTTGGATACTGCAGTGGAAAGTAATGTAAGCAAGACTTTAGGTAACAAAGGTGGGGTGTGTAGTGGATGCAAAAGAATACTTGGACGATTTTAACAGAAACTTAACAAAGTCCAGCAGTGGCTCTTAAAATGACAAAAGCAGTTTAATATTGAGAAATGTAAATTCCTTTACGTATGGAAAGACAAGGGTGCTGTATACGTGATCAACAATACAGTTATGGACATGCCCTAGGAGTCATAGCCAGCATGGCCAAAACAGCAGTACATTAATGCAGGAAATAAGCAGCCAGAGTGCTGGGATTTATAGTAAGAATCATGAGCACCCGACCATGTCATTTTTCAGTTATGTCTGACACTGATGAGGCTCACCTTGGACTGCGCCGTACAGTTGTGGTCGCCGTCCTTCAGAATGGATAGCTTAATGACTCGCTGGAGAAGGCAGGACAAGGCCAAAATATGACCGAAGTTTCTACCGAACTAGGTTTCCATTTTTCGACTATTAGCTTCGTTTCTCATTTTCCTCAATCCTTCTAATCTTCGTAAGCCCATTATTGAATCTCATCCCTTAGAATTCCGCACTCATCTCCGACTTCCCTATAACGATCCCTTTTCTCTCCAAACTTCTGTCTGCTCCCGCCCTCTGCGGTTCTTCGGCAGCAGGCTCAGATGACATTTATTATGAGATGCTTCGCCATCTACCTCCATGCGCGTCTAAGTATTTACTAAATATGTATAACCGTGTCTGGGAGTCGTCGTCAGTCCCTGAGGATTGGCTCGATGCGGTTGTACTCACTATTCGGAAACCTGGGTCTCGGAGGACATCCCCGAAGGACTTCCGCCCCCATTGTCCTCACGAGTTGCAAGCTCTTTTGAACGTATGGCCAATGTCCAACTGATGTGGTTCTTAGAACAATATCACCACCTCTCCCCTTCTCAATTTGGTCTTCGCAAGTGCCGCAGCACGACTGATGTGGTGAAATTGGAGGTCTACATTCGTACTGCTTTTTCTGTGAAGATCTCCGTTGTTGCTGTTCTTTTTGACCTGCAAAAGGCATACTACCCCACCTGGAGATACCATATTCTATCCCAACTTCATTCCTGTGGCCTTCGTGGTAGTCTCCCACTTCCCCTTCAAAGTTTCCTCTCTGGTCACTCGTTTAGAGTGAGGCATAGTACCACTCTCTCTGCCTGTTTTCAGCAATACAACGGTGTTCCCCAAGGTTCTGAGCACTACTCTTTTCCTGGTTGCACTCAATGGTCTTCTTTCCTCACTTTCTTCTGGCAAAATATAACAGTAACCACTGACTTAACTTAAACCATGTCTCCTCTCGACCAAAACTGCCACGCCTCTGCCCAGCGTCGGATCCCAGGGCAGGCGTCTTACCATAATATCAATTAAACATCCACATAAACTACTGTGGAAATTCTGCTAACAAAATGTAGTACTAATATTCAAATCATTTTTAATCTTAAGAGTATTACATACTGTTACATTAGTCAATACAATTTACTGGCAAACAATAATAAGAATTAGTCAAGGTTGAACTATACTCACTCGCTTGACATCAAGTTCCCACACTGGCCACATCCAAATATGGTCATCCCCCCACATGGAGAAACCAACATGAAAATACTTGCACAAAAGCCTCATACAATATAATGCAACTCAGGCACACTACAGCATGCTACAATATATAACATACAATAATCTAATATCATCCAACTGGATACTATACTAATTATAGAACAAGACAATAAAGTATATAAGCATCAAGAGTGTCAGGGTTCACCATAAGAGGGTGAGCAACAGTATACAAGATATCCTCTCAACGGTCGCACTATTAGCAATAACCGTTACTCACCGTAGCCCTGCGGGTCTTCACTCCATCCTCGCGGCGCCACTGTACGCCAGGAGAGTACCCCAGTCGATCCCCAACCGGCCTTAGTAGTTAGAGATGAGTGGAGACACTGTTTGCTCTCTCCGCTGTGTGCCCGCCCCGACAAGGGCTCTAATACTCTCTGCAAGGTCGCCAACTGGTGTTTCCTGTGTCCAGTAACACGGCAGTGGTTTGGTGAAATTGTGATAACAGTGGTAAGAACACACTAAATAAATCTAATATCAGGCAGGTATGTATCTCTATCACTCTCACCTTTTCGGTGGTTAAGTAGCAGCAAGAATTATGGAGGAGTAATGCAAACGAGAAGGAATTTTGTATTTTACTTAAAATTCAAGATATCATATTCATATATCCACAGGCGAACAAGTACAATGCAGAAGTCACTCTCTCTTCACTTATAATTTGGGCACATCTATATGGCAACACACTCTCCCCTTCGCGTCAAATGTCAAAATCAACTGAGCGATTCTCACCGCGCGAATGTTCATTTATTTGTTTGTCTGGCATGAGGCGCCTGTTTCTTTAAATTCTCGAGAATCACTGTATTGACACACAACACAATATTTGCAACAATAACAATAGAACGCAAATGATCACTGCACTGAGCTTGAGCTCAATCAAATATTTCTACATTAATGAACATAATAATTCACTATCATGGCGTAACACACTGTACTTCACATAATGATAACGAATGCAACAAGATATAATACTGGAGTTCTCAGTAATTCCTTTCGTAGGCGAATATTCAATTGATCACTGCACACATGAGAAATTATTCAACACACAAGCATGTATATATATATAGATAAATCATAGATATCAATAATAGTAATAATATCAATACTGGGCACATAGCCTAACACCAATAACTGGTTCACTTTATATATATATATATTCTCTGGCATAAATTATACCATAAATTTCACATGAAAGAAATTATCAACTAACACAGCAAACTCTTCAATTATAATACGGGTGCATCCACACGACAAATATATCCTGTGAGAGCTTTCTACTGTTACGTACTCCTATAAGATACGTAAGAAAATAAATTAATATGTACATTTATAATTGTGTGTAAATTACAAGCATGTATATTGATATACTTATATGTTCTATGCAAATGTACATTCATGTTACAGTGTTGGCGTTAGGCCCAACGTATCGTGGGAATGATTGTTTTATTTCTTTGTGTGCTCAGTTTTCCCACGGGAACTAATGATTTATATGTGATCATAAGTGGGTAACAGAGGTGAATAATAATTGAGTGAACTGTATCTGGCAAATTGTCGTGGGATCGTCCGTTGCTGGGTGTGCATGCCATTATTCCCTTCTGTATGCATATTTTAATTACTATGTAAAGAAATACTTACCTTATTTTTGTATATCAATATGTATTAATTATTCATTAAGTTAGTTTAAGATTACTCTTGTCACAATGTATTGCTCCATTGTTGAAATAATAAATATTGTAACTTTGGCAATTTGTTCGCGGGGCAAGGCAATGTGTTTTGATTCCCGCGTTATTGTATTCAGTAGCTGATCCGGAACCAGGGAGTTAGCATCTGTGGAGTTAAGTTATACATTTTTGTTCTGTCATAGCCAAACATATAATAATTTTAATTTAATGTCTGGAAGATACAGTGATATTTTTAATGTGATATATTGTGACCATATAATCATCTGTTTGCTATTGAGATTTATTTAATATATATATATATATAAGATTTTGTCTCTATTCTTCAGTCCTAAGGAAGATTTATTATTGTGCTCATTACTTATCAAGGGGTTATACTGGTGATTCGCTATTGAGAACAGCAGTTGTCTCGTATCCCTAGACGTAATTAAAGCTTGGCTGCTGTAGGGTCACGAGCCGTAACGTACGATAGGTAACAAAGAGTTATGGGGGCCTGTGCCGGGAAATATTGTTCCCACTTTAACTTAACTATGCTAATCTAACCTTGCCTTCCTAGGTACCAGTGTGTCAAGTGTCTGTGTTTCTTAAGAACTATTCCATGTGCCAAGCAAGCCTTCCTGTGTGTCAAGTAACAACGTTTCACGATTTTGAGGTAAGTCATCCTATATATTTTGTTTGTGCAGTGAGGCCAAGCGAATTTTCAGTGTGGTGACAATTTTACAGTGAAGTGTAGTGCAGTGCCATTGTTTTAATTATTGTTGTGAATCAAGTGCCAAGTGTTAGTAACGATGGAGGAGAAAGTTGCAGCGTTGGTGGCTCACCCAGACTTTGAAGGGATTCAGAACCTTAAAAAGACTGAGTTAATACAAATGGCAAATCAGTTGGATTTGACCGCCAACAACAGAATGGTTAAAGCCCAAATATTGAAAGTCATTGTGACGCATTTTGTTGAGAATGAGGAGTTAGATGAAGAAATTCTAGAGGAGTTAAGAGAGGAGTCGAGTGATCAGATGACGTTAAAGCGTCTTGAGTTAGAAGCGCAAATAGCCAATGCTAAGCTTGAAGCTCAAAAGGAACAGAAAATATTAGAGGCTGAAGCTCAGCAAAGGGAGCTTGAGACTAGGCGTTTAGAAATTGCGGCACAGTTGCAAATAGAAGCCACAAAGAAGCAACAATTAGAGATTCAACAACAAATGGCTAACACTAACTTCAGGCTTGAATCACAGCGTATGGCAGCTGGGCATGGAAATACTAGTAATGTTTCAATAAATAGTGATAATAATCCCATCAGGATGAATAAGTATATAGAGTTGCCCAAGTTCAGTGAGGAGGATCCTGAGGTTTTCTTTGCACATTTTTATAAAATTGCCATCAGTATGAACTGGCCAAGGGATCAGTGGGTAGCCATTATGCAGTCTCAATTTAAGGGGCGTAGTCAGGAGGTTTTCACATCCCTACCTGACGCTCATAGTTTTGATTATGAATTTGTAAAGAAAAGCATCCTAAATGCGTACCAGTTAAATCCAGAGGCACACAGGCAAAAGTTCAGAAACCTAAGGAGGATAAGGGATCAGACAATAGCAGATTTTACTCGTCAGAAGACGAACTTTTGCAACAGATGGTTAAAGTCACTTGCAGTCACTGATTTTGATGCTCTAAAGAATCTTCTTATAATGGAAGAAGTATTGTCATGTCTCCCAGACCAGTTGTCTACTTTTATGGCAGAACAAAAGAATGTAACAGATATTGATGAGCTGTCAAAGCTCGCGGATGAGCATGAGTTGTTGACTAAGGCCCCGTTTACGGCCACTTCACCTAAGTCTAGTCGTAGAGTAAATTTTAATGCTCACCGAACTCCTTATCAGTATAAGTCTCCTCCTGGTGCGACAGTTACTCCCGTGAACTCTTCTCTTACTAACCCTAAGATGGTTACTCCATTGCCAGGATTATCTAAGCCTAGTAATGCTAATTCTAAACCGGCAGTTGGTTCTACCAGTGTGTCCACTGTCAAGCATTGTACCCATTGTAAGAGAAGGGGGCATGTGATTTCTTCATGTTTTAGCTTGCATCCTGAACTACGACCAACTGGTCTTATTATGAGTAAAGGATTGCAACCTATTAATTCTTCATGTATTACAGTCAGTCCAAATTGGATGGCTGAATTCAAACCCTATATTTCCACAGGTACCTTATTATGTAATAATGGTAGACATAAGACTGTTCAATTACTCCGTGATACTGGAGCTTCACAGTCTCTTATTACCCAGAAGGTACTTGATGATGTTGACACCCGAGATCTGGGTGAAGTTGTGCTTCTCCAAGGTATTGCCGGTAGTGTGCAACCAGTGTCCTTATTGCAAGTTAACCTTGATTCTAACTATACTTCAGGATGGTGTAATGTTGGTGTAAGTAAACAACTGCCCATTCCTGGGGTAGACATTATTCTAGGTAATGATTTTGGCAACCAAATGGTTGTAGGGCCCAAGTGTCCCATCATGATAACTAAACCCCATAATGTATTAGCTCAACCAGTAGCAGATGATGATATTATTTACCCTGCTTGTGTTGTAACTAGATCAATGGGACAAACAGGTGAGAGTAATCCTGTCTTCACTGAGGTTGCTGTTCCCAAGACCAGGACCCCTTCAGTAAAGGAGTGGGAGGTGGATCTTGAGGATTCCTTTATGACTCGACTGGATGATGAGAGTGAGGCCGTAGTAGAAGCCCCGCCGAACCTAAATCACAAGGAAAGTGAAGGTGAGGAGGCTGAACTATCTGTACCTTGCCCGCTTGTCTCCAGTGCGCCAGTTGTCGAGAGTGAGGCCGAAGTAGCTATGACTCCATTTTATTCTGATCAATCGGGAAAAGAGATCAAGCTACTAGGTTCTCGCCCGCTCGCTGCTGAGTCTGAGTCATTGCCCTTAAGTGTTGTACAGACTACTGATCCTAGTTTAATTAAGTGTATTTCTGAGGTTCCTGATAATGTTGATGCATTGGAGGAAGGGACGGGTTTCTTCTTCAAGGATCGACTTCTGATGAGAAGGTGGAGACCCAAGGGAACTCCCTCTTCAGATGATTGTGAGATTAGAACCCAACTCGTTGTCCCCAATGATTATCGTAGGCAGGTCCTGCAGGCTGCACATGATGACCCCATGGGAGGTCATCAAGGTATCACGAATATGTACCATAAGATAAGTAAATATTTTTTCTGGCCAAAGTTAAAGAAAGACGTAGTCAGATATTGTCATAACTGTATTCCCTGTCAAATTGTTGGTAAACCAAATCAATCTGTACCTAGAGCACCATTGCAACCTATTGTAGTTCCTGATGAACCATTTACTCATGTTGTAATTGATTGTGTAGGTCCTTTACCTAAGACTAAGTCGGGTAACATGTTTTTGTTCACTCTCATGTGTATGACTACTAGATTTTCTGAAGCTTATGCTCTACGGAATACCAAGGCTCATAATCTCATCAAGTGTCTTGAAAGATTCTTTTCGTTGTTTGGAATGCCTAGAGTTATTCAGAGTGACAATGGGGGAAATTTTGTTTCTAAAGTTTTCAGAACTTTTTGCGAATCCCGAGGGATTCGGCACAAATTATCCAGTCCATATCATCCACAAAGCCAAGGTGGGCTTGAACGTTTCCACCAGACTTTGAAACAAATGCTGAGGACAACAGGAGAAACTCATCCACGTAATTGGGATGAGAATCTCCCCTTTGTGTTGTTTGCTGCTAGAGAAGGGCTACAAGCGTCATTGGGCTGTTCACCTTTTGAACTAGTGTTTGGTCACCAAGTAAGAGGTCCTCTTAAAATGCTACAAGAAAAGTTGTTGGGAGATGTCTCTGTTCATCAGAGTGGATTGTACTTGAGTGAGGTCAAGGACAAGTTGTGTCGGGCTCGTGAGTTGGCGAAAGAACATCTGGGATGGACTCAACAAGCCATGAAAGTAAGATATGACAAGAAGTTCAAAGCTAAGCTCAGGTCTTTTGCTGTCGGAGATTTGGTGTTGGTGTTGAAACCTCGTATGGGGACTTCCATGTCCCATAAGTTCGCCGGACCCTACCAAGTGGTAGAAAAGGTGGGAGACCTAACTTATAAACTACTTAGCCCTAATCTTTCAGAACCCCAAATGACTGTGCACATTAACAGATTAAAAGCTTATGTTGGACCTGGTGTAGTAGCTTGTTTTAGTCGGGAAGAGTTACCACCTGAGGATAATTGTAGTGAGAGACATGATGTTAATATTCAACTTCTCAGTTCCAGTTCCAATGGCAGGGAGATGCTATGTCATTTACAGGAGGAACAACGTGATGAGTTCCAGGTTCTGCTGGACAACCATACATCTCTGTTTGGGGAGGTTCCTACCCAGACCCACCTCATCACACACGACATTCAGCTCCTGGACAGCACCCCCATTCGACAACATCCGTACCGAGTGAATCCCGAAAAGAGGAAAATTATACAAGCAGAAGTGGAATATCTGCTCCAGCATGATTTCATTCGGCCAAGTCAAAGTACTTGGAGCTCTCCGTGTTTGTTAGTGCCAAAACCAGATGGAACCTGGAGATTGTGCGTGGATTATAGGAAACTGAACAAGAACACTGCAGTGGACGTTTTTCCTTTACCCTTGTTGGAGGAATGTATTGAGTCCATAGGACATGCCGAATATGTAAGTAAGCTTGATTTGTCAAAAGGGTACTACCAAATTCCATTAACAGAGTATGCTAGAGAGGTTACTGCTTTTGTTACACCTGATGGTGCGTATGAATTTAATGTCATGCCATTCGGTTTGAGAAATGCACCTGCTACTTTTCAAAGACTCATGAATTTCTTACTCAAGGATGTGCCAGATTGTAGGGCCTACCTTGATGACAATGTTTTGTACAGTAAGAATTGGGCAGATCATCTCTTAGGCCTTAAGAACTTGTTTACAGTGTTGAAAAACGCAAAGTTAACCATAAATATGAATAAGTGTAGTTGGGCAAGAGGTACGATAACTTATCTTGGACACGAGGTAGGACAAGGTAAGATTATCCCCTTACAAGATAAGATTCAAGCCATTGTGGACTACCCAGTGTTAACCAATAAGAAAGGAGTCCAACGGTTTATTGGTATGTGTGCATACTATAGGCGTTATTGTAGAAATTTTTCAACAGTAGCTGCTCCTTTGACAAATTTGTTACGCAAGCAAGTAAAGTTTCAGTGGACACAAGATAGTCAGAATGCTTTTCAGAACCTAAAGGGCATATTGTCCACCTCACCTATTCTTGCTAGTCCCCAATTTGATAAACCATTTATATTACACATTGATGCGTCAGATGTTGGAATAGGTGCTGTGCTTATTCAAGTTGGTTTAGACAAGATTGAGCATCCTGTGTATTATTACTCTAGAAAATTTAATGCAGCTCAGAGGAATTATTCCGTGGTAGAAAAGGAGGCGTTGGGTCTTATATTGTCAATTAAGAAGTTTGAGATTTACTTATCAGGAAACAAAGTGTTAGTATTTACAGACCACAACCCCCTTATCTTTATAAATATGATGAAAGTCAAGAACCAACGAATTCTGCGCTGGTCATTGTTTTTGCAGGAATTTAATGTAGAAATTAAACATATTCCAGGCAGGCAAAATGTTATTGCTGATGCTTTGTCAAGAAGTTTTGATGTACCATAAATGAAATGTTTCTTTTCACTTAACATTTTTACTTCGGAAAAAATGCCATTGATCTTCAATCCATTGCATTTTTTTTCTTGGAGGTGGAAGTGTTACGTACTCCTATAAGATACGTAAGAAAATAAATTAATATGTACATTTATAATTGTGTGTAAATTACAAGCATGTATATTGATATACTTATATGTTCTATGCAAACGTACATTCATGTTACAGTGTTGGCGTTAGGCCCAACGTATCGTGGGAATGATTGTTTTATTTCTTTGTGTGCTCAGTTTTTCCACGGGAACTAATGATTTATATGTGATCATAAGTGGGTAACAGAGGTGAATAATAATTGAGTGAACTGTATCTGGCAAATTGTCGTGGGATCGTCCGTTGCTGGGTGTGCATGCCATTATTCCCTTCTGTATGCATATTTTAATTACTATGTAAAGAAATACTTACCTTATTTTTGTATATCAATATGTATTAATTATTCATTAAGTTAGTTTAAGATTACTCTTGTCACAATGTATTGCTCCATTGTTGAAATAATAAATATTGTAACTTTGGCAATTTGTTCGCGGGGCAAGGCAATGTGTTTTGATTCCCGCGTTATTGTATTCAGTAGCTGATCCGGAACCAGGGAGTTAGCATCTGTGGAGTTAAGTTATACATTTTTGTTCTGTCATAGCCATACATATAATAATTTTAATTTAATGTCTGGAAGATACAGTGATATTTTTAATGTGATATATTGTGACCATATAATCATCTGTTTGCTATTGAGATTTATTTAATATATATATATATATAAGATTTTGTCTCTATTCTTCAGTCCTAAGGAAGATTTATTATTGTGCTCATTACTTATCAAGGGGTTATACTGGTGATTCGCTATTGAGAACAGCAGTTGTCTCGTATCCCTAGACGTAATTAAAGCTTGGCTGCTGTAGGGTCACGAGCCGTAACGTACGATAGGTAACATCTACGACCCCACTTCTCACAACTGTGTCCTACCGTGACATTGGTGAGCCTTGCTCACGACGTACAAAATACTCTGGCTAAATAATATAACTGACTAAAGGGGAATTGGGAGGGAAACTAGAATCACCTACTTCCACCTATCCTCCGGTGAGAGTTGAGTTGTAGCTCCTGGTCCAGGCTCTCGCCTCGTGTAGGGAACGCCCCCACACACACCCTGTCGTGTCCTCCAGGAACCCAATCAACGTCCCAAAATAAACGCGTCGTCTCCGTGTTCTGTCCTCCGCGGGTTCGTGCTCCTCCTCCACGTCTTGTAGAGTTGGAGTCGGTCTCCCGGCCGTCAACTTCTCCTCCCAACTACGGCTGCCAACCTACGTCTTGGCTGTAGTCATCCGAATTCCCAATTAGTATCTTCTTTTAACTGCTTCTCAGTGGATTGGCCCAGCCGCTACGTCGCCACTGTGAAGCTATCAGACGTCCCAGACGATACTGCCTAGACTTCACCTGCACAGCACCCGACCCTGGAGCACTTAATGCTCAATATTTCGTCAATTCCCTCTTCGGTCCACACATGGAATGAAGGAAGACCTCTCGGCGTACTTGCAGACTACGGGTGACGTGTAAGGTCCACGGGATCTGAGTTCAACTGTCAAACTGACAGGATCAACCTTCACACATCCGTCCACCTTGACGTGTCGTGTTAGACTGATGGCGCTACCGCGGTGGGATGACCGGACCCCCCTGCCTTCGTGACGTCATACTTGCCAAGGGAGGTTTTCATTGGCTCCCCGTGCCACTTCGCTGTCGGTGACCAATCTGGTGCCACTGACGTCACACAGTTTTGGCGGCAAAACGGAGGGGCCAGCGCCATATTGGCTTCCTAAAGGGCCTATACCACAGGCCAAAATACTCTTCTTTAACAATTTTCTCGCCGCTGCGAGAACACTACACTCTCCCACATATATCAAACTGATGCCTGCAACGTAGAGAACGCTCGGGTAAAGTGGACATGACTCTTATAGCAGGCGTGGGAGAAATATAAGGGGGGAACACCGTCACAAGAGTAATGTTATAATCCTAGTAAGATTCGTAATATCCCTCCCGTCCCCTAAGAAAAAAATGAAATTAACTGAAGGTTGATTTCATTTTTTTTGACTGCATGAAATATAACAAGAAAATACAACATGAAAATACTTCAACTCAAATCAAAGTACAAAGCAATGAAATTTCACACAGTAAAAAAAATACAAAATTTACATACATCTTATGAATAAAGAACACTACATATTATGGCACTGCAACAGGAAATCCTCTGGATAAGGCATCAGCAATAACATTTTGCCTCCCAGGAATATGACGAATTACAATATTGAAATCTTGCAGATTCAATGACCATCTAAGTATTCTTTGGTTTTTACACTTCATAGAGTTGATAAATGTCAATGGATTATGATCTGTATATAGTACCACTTGATTTCCTGACAAATGTCTCAAATTTCTTCACTGCCAATATTAAACAAAGTGCTTCTTTCTCAACTACAGAGTAATTAATTTGTGTCCTATCAAACATACGAGAGAAATATTAAACAGGATGTTCTAACTCACATGGTCCTACTTGGAACAAGACAGCACCTGCTCCTAGATCTGAAGCGTCTATGTGCAGAATAAAAGGTTTATCATACTGTGGACTAGCTAGCACAGGTGAAGTAGAGAGAGAATTCCTTTTAACTTCTGAAAAGAGTTCTGACACTCCTGCGTCCACTTAAATTTTACCGGTTTCCTTAAAAGGTTTGTTATGAGTGCAGCAACAATGGAAAAGTTTTTACAATATCTCCTATAATACGCACACATTCCAATAAATCTCTGTACAGACTTCTTATTTGTTAGGACTGGGTACTCCACGACTGCCTGGATCTTGTCGTGCAATGGGACTATCCTTCCTTGTCCGACCTCATGTCCTAAATACACTATAGTTCCTTTAGCCCAACTACATTTCTTCATATTGACAGTCAAATTAGCTTGTTGTAACACATTAAACAATTTCTTTAAACTAGACATATGATCTACCCAATTCTTACTGAAAATCACAATGTCATCCAAATATGCCCTACAATCTGGCACATCCTTGAACAAAGAATTCATTAATTTCTGAAAATTGGCTGGAGCATTCCTTAAACCAAAAGGCATTACATTAAACTCGTAAGCTCCATCAGGAGTGATAAATGCTGTCACTTCCCAGGCAAAATCTGTAAGAGGTATCTGGTGATATCCCTTAGATATGTCCAATTTAGTTACAAATTTAGCATGACCTATAGTATCGACACAGTCCTCCAACAAAGGTAAAGGATATATATCAACTACAGTTACCTGGTGGAATTTTCTATAATCCACTACTAGTCTCCACTTATCTTCTGGTTTTGGTACTAATAGACATGGTGAACTCCAGGAACTCTGACTGGGTCTAATGAACCCATGTCGAAGAAGATAATCAACCTCCTCCTGGATGATACGACGTTTCTCGGGTGTCACTCGATAACGGTGTAGCCGAATTGGAGTTACATTTGTCAGGTTAATGTCGTGAGTAATGAGAGACGTCTGAGTGGGGACCTCCCCAAACAAGCTACAAGACATCTCCAAAAGGTCCTGGAACTCTGCTCTCTCCTCATCCTGCAAATGACAACAATTCTTCCCCGGAACTGCAGGAATTAGACAAACAAGAATTACCATCTTCCTCAGCAACACTCGACTCTTCAGGATTTACCTCCTCAGCAACGCAACAAGCCACAATACTAGGCCCACAATAAGCCTTCAACCGGTTTACATGTACACTCATGGTCTGACGTTTCTGCTTGGGATGGCAAACTTTGTAAGTAACTTCCCCAAGACGTTTTACTACTTGATACGGTCCAGCAAATTTATGAGACATAGACGTACCCATACGAGGCTTCAAGACCAATACCAAATCTCCTGGTTCAAAAACTCTGAGTTTGGCCTTGAACCTCTGGTCATGTTTCTGCTTCATTACCTGTTGTTGTTCACTTAGATGCCGTAAGGCCAACTCCCGCGTTCTGGACAGCTTGCTCTTTACATCCGTCAAGTAACGCTCACTCTGTCTGGCTGTAACATCTCCTAACATTTTTTCATATAACAATTTTAAAGGTCCTCTCACCTGATGTCCGAATACAAGCTCGAATGAAGTGCACTGTGCAATCCATTTCTAGCCGCAAACAAAACAAATGGTAAATTATCATCCCAATGTCTGGGTGAATCTTCCCCAATTGCCTTCAACATTTTCTTGAGAGTTTGGTGGAACCGCTCGATTCCCCCCTGACTCTGAGGATGGTAAGGACTGGAAAAATTGTGCTTTATACCAAATGAATTACAAAAATGTTTACAGGTGGTGGAACAAAAATTACTCCCATTATCAGTTTGAATTATACAGGGTATACCAAATAATGAGAAAAATAATTCCAACTGCCTTATAATGGTAGAAGCTCTAATGGTACGTAATGCATATGCTTCAGGGAACTTGGTGGTCATACATAAAATTGTAAACATATACAGATTTCCGGATTTGGTACGGGGTAAAGGTCCGACACAATCCAGTACCACATGAGTAAAAGGCTCCTCTGGCACTACAATAGGGTATAATGGTGCTCATGACACAGTCTGATTAGGCTTACCAACAGTTTGACACACAACACAATTGTGGCAATATCTGACCACATCTTTTTTAAGTTTTGGCCAATAAAAAAGTTTACAGATCTTATGATACATACTGGTAATGCCTTGATGGCCTCCCATCAGGTCATCATGGGCAGCTTGCAATACCTGCTCCCTATACTCTGTTGGCACAACGAGCTGGGTTCTAGACTCCCAATCATCTGATGAGGGAGTTCCTGATGGTCTCCATCTTCTCAACAGACATAGATCCTTGAAATAACAACCCGTACTCTCCTCCAAAGTATCACTGGAGTCGGCTGCTTCTGCATAACGCTCAGCAAGACTGGGATTAGTACTCTGTAACTTACGCAAGGTCTGGAACTCTACAGCTGGAGCGAGCGGGCAAGGAACTGGTACCTGGGCCACCTCTTCCAGACCATCTGGGTCAGAATAAATGAGGGCTTTGGCACCGGCCTCACTCTCGACATCCACGTGAGCTAAAAATGTATCTTCAAGGTCCACCTCCACCTCTCTGTCTGAAGGGGTCCTGGCCTCGACAACATCCACCTTGGTAGTAGCAGGACTTACCACATTCTGCTTACCCATGGATCTGGTCACAATACAGGCTGGATAAATGACACCATCATCCGCATCTGCTTGAGTCAGTACTGCACTAGGTTTAGTATACATAACAGGACAATCGGTCCCACTAACTTGACACTTGTCAAAATCATTACCTACAATGTTATCAATCCCTGGAATGGGCAACTGCTCACTGACTGCTACAGTGCACAAACCTGGTGTAATAGAAGAATTCAGGTTAACCTTAATTAATGGTACACGCTGCATATGACCTCCCATTCCCTGCAATAACACTACCTCTCCAATGTCTTCTGTGCTAACATCAGTAAGAACACGGCGAGAAATTAAAGACTGGGAAGCACCAGTGTCCCTTAACAACTGAACTGGTTTTCAGGTTCCACTAGTATATAATAGGGTTCCCCTATGTAGGTATGGATCAAAATTAGTCATCCACTTGGGCATGATTGGAGCAACATTGGCATTAAAGGCTTGCAAACCCCTACTCATAATCAGACCAGTTGATCTCAACTCAGGGTGCAAAGCATAACAGGAATTTACCACATGATCTCTTCTCCTGCAATGCGTGCAATATCTACCAGTGGTCGAAAAAGCCGAACCCACTGCAGGCTTAATCACTACATTACTTGAGGTTGACAACCCTGTCTGTTGTGTCTCAGATTTAGGCTTTACAGGAGAAGGGTTAAGGGGAGAAGGTGAAGTAGCTGGTCGAGTCTGGAAAACATGATTTTTATGAGCATAATGATTAGTTTTAGCATTAAACTGATTAATTGGTGCTCTAAAAGGAACTTTAGTAAGTAGTTCATGCTCATCAGCTAGCTTGGCTAGTTTTATAAGATCAGTGGTTTGTTTATTTTCAGCCATAAACAAAGCTAATTTCTCTGGTAGACATCCCAATACTTCCTCAGTTACTATGAGGTCTCTCAAAGTCTCAAACTCTGTAATATTAAGTGCTTTAATCCATCTGTCAAAGTGATTTAATTTTACCCTTACAAGGTCAGAAATAGTCTGGTCTTGTGCTCTTTTTAAACTTCTGAATTTTATTCTATGTGCCTCTGGGATCTGCTGGTAGGCATTTAAAATACTTTGTTGAACAAATTTAAAATCGAAAGAATTCTCAGCAGGCAAAGATGCAAATACCTCTTGAGCTTTACCCCTAAATTGTCCTTGTAAAATGCTAACCCATTGATCTACAGGCCAGTTCATGCAGACTGCTAATTTCTTAAAATGCAAGAAAAATATTTCTGGAACTTCTTCATTAAACTTAGGTAATTCTACATGTTTACTGTACTTGGAAGAACTACTTGTACTCTCTAGATTATTACTAGTGTTACCTAGCCCTGCTGCAATTCTCTGCTGTTCCAACCTGTTAATATTTTTAGCAATACTTTGCTGAATTTCTAATTGTTTAGTCTGCTGCTCGGTTTGTTTAGTTTGTTGTTCTGCTTGTCGTAACTGAGCCTCCAACTCGAGGTGTTTTTGCTGGTTCTGCAACTCCAACCTCTGCTTGTCTGCTGCCAGCCTAGCCATTTCTAATTTAGTCTCCATCTCCAACTTTAAGATTGCCACCTTGTCACTTGACTCTTCTTCTAACTCTCCTAAACACTCTTCTTCAAGTCTCTCCTCCTCCACCAAGTGTGTGACAATAACTCTTAACACTTGAGCCTTCAACATTTTACTGGAAATTACTAGGTTCAATTTATCAGCCAGCAATAACAAACCAGACTTCTTTAAGTCTTTAATTTTACTAAAATTTGGCTGTTCCACCAGCGCAGCAACCTGATCCTCCATCGTTGGCTCAATTATCACAACTTAACACTTGAAACAACACTGAAAATTATGCTTGGCCCCTGACACAAGCTGAACACTTACCTCAAATCGTGAAGCGTTGAGAAGTTTTCATAGCAGCTCAGATTGAACAGATAATTTCACAGGCTTGATTAGGTGTCACTAGATAATCACAGAGTACCTAGGAAGGCAATTGCTATTAATAATTAGCACTGTCAATTGTACAAATATTACAGGGAATTAATCTTTCATCTCCCGGACAGTGGCCCTGATTTGTTAAAACCCTTGAGACTTAGTACGGTTCTTTTCCCGCAGTGATCAATATATATTATATCGGCCTTGCCAACAGGTGTCTAGGGGGTAAAGGAAAAACACTGCATAAATTGGGAAAACAATGTATCTACGCTAAGGGTGACAAACATAACAATTAAATGGTGAATATAATAGTCAGAAACATTCTTTAGCATGCAATAATATAAATAAAAATCCTTATTGAGCAATGACCATTATCACCAGCACATTAATTATTCAATGGGATAATACACAATCATCTAACCAGAGAATTAACCGAATATTTAGCTAAAATAACAATAACCTGGGACTTAACTTAAAACATGTCTCCTCTCGACCAACGCTGCCACGCCTCTGACAAAGCGTCGGTTCCCAGGGCGGGCGTCCTACCACAATATCAACTAAACATCCACATAAACTATTGTGGAAATTCTACTAACAAAATGTAGTACTAATATTCAAATCATTATTAATCTTAATAGTATTTAATACTGTTACATTGCTCAATATAATTTACTGGCAAACAATAATCAGAATTAATCAAGGTTGAACTATAACCACTCGCATGACATCAAGTTCCCACACTGGCCACATCCAAATATGGTCATACCCCCACACGGAGAAACCAACATGAATAAACTTGCAAAAAGCCTCATACAATATAATGCAACTCAGGCACACTACAGCATGCTACACTAACATACCATATTCTATCATCATACAACTGGACCTAGATTCAGGAAGCTCTGTGTATTTCTTCGTAAGTGGGTTTGCTACGAAGGTTCCTAAGTGCGCCCTAAGAAGATGCTTAGGTGCGATTCAATAAGGTATACTTAGATTCAATAAGGTATACTTAGGAAGAAAATTGTTGGTTCGCCTGCGTGCCGATAGAGGTCACTACTGTGTTTCGTTTGGCCAATCAGAGAGCAGCAACATTCTTCATATTGAAGATTTAGCGCTGGCTTATCGGAGCTCTACTGCCGCCTATTTACGTCGAATTTTCTTATAAAATTAGTATATTTCGAAGTAAAACAATGTTTTTTCAACTTCTACAGCCAGCACCGACATTGTAGTAAACAAATATGTTACATTTGTTGTTTACCTACGTAATTCTAAGAGATACTGTGTAGCTGTCCTTGTTGCTCGGAAGATGCGCTGACAATTATTGTATATATTTACTGAATTTACCCAAGGGCCACTAACTATCTAGTGGCCTCGAAGAGGACAGAAAGCCTGCGGCTTGTTAAAGGGCCCGCCAATTGTCTTAATGATATTTTTTAGCTGGAATTTGGCAGTTACGGCTTTAGCGGGTAGGCGGTTCCATGGGTTTATAGCCCTCTTGGTGGAAAAAAAACATCTGTTTTCAGTCCTACTTGAGAGAACATACTCTCCAACACTATATCTGTGATTGTCCTGTTATCAGTGACTTCATACCAAATGGTATGAGGTATTTTGAGCTCTGTAATTACTTCATACACTCAGGAATATTGGAAGATATTCTTGTGCTGCACCCAGATTTTGCCAGTGGAGGCTAATAGATCAGCATTAAGTATTTTGTTCTCTCCTAATTCCATGTATGACTGGCCATCCTGTGAGGTGAGGATGTTGGGTGAGCTGGTAGCTGGTTTTTGATCTACACTGTGTGGTCCTTTATACAGAATAGGAAAGCAGCACATTGCTGTGTATACCTAAACATGTTTAAAAATACATTGTTTGAGAAGAGTTTTGTAGAAACTGGTAAGAGTAATTATAATATAATGTTTCCATGATTCAGTGCTTACCTCTTGTGAAAATTGCTTAGAGTTGTTTAGTCAGAGTTGATTTGTTTTTTGTATTGAGGCTGGTATTTTCTAAATTGATTCCATGTACAGTATGTCTAACCATCCTGTGAGATGGGAGTATTAGATAAACTTATAGCTAGTTTTTTATCTACACTGTGTAATATTCCATATAGAATAGGGTAGCAGCACATTGCTGTGTATACCTAATCTTCTTAATAAAAAAATCAGTAATAAAGATTTTAAATTATAGTTTGTATTATTACAAATACAGTACTGTATTATCCTTATTAAATCATGTTGACCATGGATCATTAAGATCTCATGTTGATATGTAATACAAGTCATATTTCTTTTGAACTGCTAATCCATGCTAATCATTCATTAAATTGTGCATTATGTCTCAATTTTTCACTTCCTTGGATATACTGTACAGTACAAAAAGATAGGATAAAAATAAACCAGTAATATTTCTTTCATTATATTTTTCATTTAAATAACTGCATCAATATTTTTACAGCTGACAGGATTTGTTTTACCATACAGGTGCATTATTTGTTAAAAAAAAATTGGTTTATAGTTACACACAATGGTGCTACATAGCCTTCCCAGCTTGGTGCCTTCTTTTAATACTTACTGATTAAAAAATAAATAATAAATACATTTTATTCAGGAAAAGTACATACAGTTGATTTACAAACATAATGTTGGATTTATAGACAGAGCTAGTTCATACAATACCTAAAGCCAGTAATACTCATAGCATTTCGGGCAAGGTGTAGGGGGAAAAAACACAGACAAACTTAGTAATCGGGATTAGGTATAAATTGTGTTGAAAGAAGGAATAAAAAATACAAAAAGGGGGGTTAGCATAGCATAACTCAGCAATTGCACATGTTGGTAAACAGCGTTGTTTAAAAAATAGCAAGACATGGGTTGACATTTAGGAGGTAAGTTAGGTTACATGGAGTTAATTAGGCAGTACTTGGTTTAACTCTTAAACTGGTTGAGAGAGGTACAGCCTTTGACATGATTCGGAGGCTCATTCCACATTCTGGGTCCCTTGATTTGTAGAGCACTTCTAGTTTGGTTACACACAGCCAAATTGAGTAACAGGAAGAGGTCTTGGACACAAATTTGTTCCATGCTAAATGTAGAGGAATCAGCTGAGTATTCCTCAAATAAAATAAGTTGCCTCAGCTTATAAGGTAAATAAAATAAGCATTTCTCAAATAAGTAGCTGCCTCACCTCACTGCCTTACTGCTACATAGCCTTCCCGGCATGGTGCCTTCTTTTGATAATTACTTGTTCCACACCCAAATTGTATAACAGGAAGAGGTTTTGGACCCCTACTTCCCTCTCTCTTTTTTAATAATCTACAGTATATAGTCATAATTATAGCTTTAAGTATTCAATGAATAAAGTTTGTGACATTTTTACCCTTCTCCTTACCTAACATCATTTGTGCAGCATATTTTTATTTTATGTCTCACCCAGATTTAATTTCAAAATAAAACCAAACTAAATAAATTAGAAATGGGTATGTATAGCTAAGGTACACCCTTACTACTAGGTGAACAGGGGCATTTGGTGATAGTAAATGATCCCATCAGGCAGGGCTCATCACCTTCTCTCATATTTCATGTTCACCAGTGTTTATTTACTTAATAACTACTGGTATAATATCAGCTATTATAAAACTAATTCTACTATCATCAAACACATATTTACTTCAAGTTTCAAGCAGAGAATGCATATATAACTAACACGAAGGATTCCTCTTCACTAGATTCACCAGCTATAATATTTTGGTCATGTTCCAATATCATAAATCGATCCCAGTGTTATGTAGTAGAGAAAAAATGACTTATATCCAGTTTACGTAAAGCTACGAGTGGTCGAAACCACACTTAAATCCCGGAATGAACTTACGAAGGTTTTTCCACTTAGGGTAGTTAATTGAATACGGACGTAGCCGCCACGAAGGCGCTAAGAAGGAATTCGTTCTTAGCTAAGAGGAAAAACCTTTGTAAGTACCTTCCTGAATCCGGCCCCTGGTTCTTCTGAGGTGTGCTCCGGTTGCCCTGAGGGAAATCCCTGAGGGGAGCCCTGAGGGAAGCTCTGAAGGGAAGCTCGTGAAGGGAGCCCTGGTTCTTCTGAGGGGAGTTCTGATTCTCCTTAGGAGGCTGTGATTCTCCTGAGGAAGCTTTAAATCTCCACAGGGAGCTTTGTATCTCATGAGAGAGCTATGGTTCTCCAGAGGGAACTCTGGTCCTGAAGGAGCTTTGGCTCTTCCTGAGGTGAGCCTTGGTTCTCCTGAGGGAGCGCTAATTTTCACGAGGGAGCTCTAACCTATCAAACCCAGTACCAGATATTATCTTCCTTGGAGACTTCAATCTACCCGTTTAAAATGGAGAATAGTAAACAATAACATTATAGTAGGAAATCAACCTGGAAATAACCAACCACAGGTCAGAGAACTACTGAGATTCTGTAACAAATTTTCGCTCAGTCAGCAGAATACAGAGCCAACTCGGAACGAAAACATGCTGGACCTGATATTCACGAACAATGATGAGCTAATCAGAGACATTCCTGTCTCAGACACTACGTACTCGGACCACAAGCTCATTGAAGTGCAAACTAACATTAATAACGTTAGTAGGCCCAGGAGAAACAACAAGCGAGAAGGGTTATTCAATAAATTCAATTTTAATAATATAAGGATACACCGAGAGAAAATAAACAGGAAACTTACAAACGTTCAATGGGAAAATATTCTAAGTAATAAAAATCCTACACAAGGAATAGATAAACTGACTTCTGAAGCACATGAAATCTGTCTGAAACATGTTCCTTTCAGGAATGCCAGAAAGAGGTTCAATGTAGAAAGAGAACGCAGACGACATTACAAAAGAAGGAAGAAATTAACGGAAATGCTTAAGCAGACACGACTTTCCATACAAAGAAGGAATAATTTAAACAGGGAGATTGAAGAAATCGAACAGAGACTGAAGCATTCATATCAGGCTGAAGAAAGGCAACTAGAACAGAAAGCAATTCAAGAAAGAAAGAAAAACCCAAAATATTTCTTCACATACGCTAAATCAAAAGCAAAAACCACTACCAGTATTAGACCTATTCGAATTAGTGAAGGTTCATACACTGAGGATGACAAAGAAATTAGCGAAATCCTAAAAAAGCAGTATGAGGACATGTTTAGCACTCCGGTACACAGTATGAAAGTGGAAGATCCGGACAACTTTATGCATGATATCCAAACCCCTGTAAATATAACTGATATCAACACGAGCGTAACAGATTTTGAAAGAGAAATGGACAATATGCCCATGCACTCAGCCCCTGGTCCAGACTCATGGAAATCAATATTTATAAAGAACTGCAAAGTGCCAGTAGCACAGGCACTCAGTATAGTGTGGAGGAAGAGCTTGGACACGGGGAAAATACCAGATGCGATTAAAGCAGCAGACATAGCCCCTATACATAAGGAAGGAAGCTAAGCATTCACAAAGAATTATAGACCAGTTGCGCTAACGTCCCACATAATAAAAGTATTTGAGAGAGTGATCAGGAGTCAGGTCACAAGTTTCATGGAAACCAATGACCTCCACAATCCAGGCCAACATGGATTTAGAGCAGGAAGATCATGCCACTCACAGCTACTTGACCATTACGACAAAATCACTGAGGCATTAGAAGAAAAAGAGAATGCAGATGTTGTATACACAGACTTTGCATAGGCATTCGACAGATGTGACCATAGAGTGATAGCACACAAAATGAGATCATTGGGAATAACTGGTAAAGTAGGACGCTGGATACTCATTTCCTGTCGAACAGAACACAAAGAGTAACAGTCAATCAAATAAAATCGAGTCCAAGCGCAGTTAAAAGCTCTGTAACTAAAGGTAGAGTAATTGCACCACTGCTGTTCCTTTTCTCATATCAGATATAGACAAAAATGCAAGTCACCGCTTTGTGTCGTCCTTTGCAGATGACACAAAATCAGTATGAAAATTACCTCGGCTGAAGACATTGAAAAACTACAAGCAGATATTAACAAAGTTTTCGACTGAGCAGCATAAAATAACATGATGTTTAGCAGTGATAAATTACATGTACTCAGGCACGGCAAAAATGCGGATCTGAAACATAATACAGGGAACAAAACACAATCAAATGTGCCCATAGTAGGAAAACCGCATGTCAAGGATTTGCGAATAATGATGTCCGACGACCTAATGTTTAGGGAGCATAACCAAGCAAATATTGCGTCAGCCAGAAAAATGATAGGATGGATTACGAGAACTTTCAAATCCAGGGATCCCATCACAATGGTTGTACTCTTCAATTCACTTGTGTTGTCCCGTCTCGAGTACTGCTCAGTACTCACTTCCCCCTTCAGAGTAGGAGAGATTGCTGAAATAGAGAGAATCTAGAGAACATATACGCCACGCTTAGACGCGATAAAGCACCTAAATTATTGGGGTCGTCTCAAAGCTCCCCAAATGTACTCATTAGAAAGGAGACGAGAGAAATACCAAATAATATATTCATGGAAAATACTGGAGGGTCAGGTCCCAAATCTACACAGTAAAATAACAACGTACTGCAGTGAACGATATGGAAGAAAATGCAGAATAGAACCAGTGAAGAGCAGAGGTGCCATAGGCACAATCAAAGAACACTGTATAAACATCAGAGGTCCGCGGTTGTTCAACGTCCTACCAGCGAGCATCAGAAATATTGCCGGAACAACCGTGGACATTTTCTAGAGAAAACTAGACTTTTTTCTAAAAAAAAAAGGGCTGGACCAACCGGGCTGTGGTGGATATGTGGGCCTGCGGGCCGCACCAAGCAACAGCCTAGTAGACCAAACTAACAAGTCAAGCCTGGCCTCGGGCCGGGCTTGGGGAGTAGAGGAACTCCCAGAACTGTCAAGCAGGAATTAATTATCACAAGGAAGCTCTCGCTCTCTGAGGACGCTCTAGTTCTTATGAGGGGACTCTACTTCTAATGAGGGGGGACTCTAGCTCTCTCGAGGGAGCTCCGTTCTCCTGTCGCAGCACTGATTCTCTTGACGGGAGTTCCCATAGTCCTCAGGGGAGCTGCATTTCTTCTGAGCGAGTTCTCGTTCTCTCGGCGGAGCTGTGGTTATACTGAGGCAGCTCTGGTATGCTGAGGTGAGAGAAGCTCTTGTTCTCCTAAAGCAGCTCATGTTCTCCATAGGGATCTACGGTTCTCCTGAGTGGGCTCTGACTTTTATCATGGAGCTATGGTTCTCCTGGGGCAAGCTATGTTTTTCATGATTGTATATCTGGTTCTCCTGAATTAGCTCTTGCTCTCCTGTGAGAGCCTTGGTTCTCTTTAGGAAGCTCTGATCTCCAGAGGTGGCTCTTGTTCTCCCGACGGAGCTCTGATACGCCTGAAGGCGCTCTAGTTATCTTGAGGGAGCTCTAGTTTTCCAGAGGGAGCTCTGATTTTCTTGTGTTAGCTCTAGTTCTCCAGATGAAACACTAGTTCACCTTAGGCAGCTCTAGTTCTCCATATAGAGCTCTACTTCTCATGAGCGTACTCTGTTTTTCCAGATGGAGCCCTAGTTCTCCTGAGGGTACCCTATTTTTATAGATGAAGCATTAATTCCCCTGTGGGAGCTCTCCTTCTCCTGTGGGAGCTCTCCTGTGAGAGCTCTCCTCCTGTGAGAGCTCTCCTTCTCCTGTGAGAGCTCTCCTTCTCCTATGAGAGCTCTCCTTCTCTTGTGGGAGCTCTCCTTTCCCTGTGGGAGCTCTCCTCCTGTGGGAGCTCTCCTTTCCCTGTGGGAGCTCTCCTTCCCCTGTGGGAGCTCTCCTTCCCTGTGGGAGCTCTCCTTCCCCTTTGGGAGCTCTCCTTCCCCTGTGAGAGCTCTCCTTCCCCTGTGGGAGCTCTCCTTCCCCTGTGGGAACTCTCCTTCCCCTGTGGGAGCTCTCCTTCTCCTGTGGGAGCTCTCCTTCCCCTGTGGGAGCTCTCCTTCCCCTGTGGGAGCTCTCCTTCCCCTGTGAGAGCTCTCCTTCCCCTGTGGGAGCTCTCCTTCTCCTGTGAGAGCTCTCCTTCCCCTGTGGGAGCTCTCCTTCTCCTGTGGGAGCTCTCCTTCCCCTGTGGGAGCTCTCCTTCCCCTGTGGGAGCTCTCCTTCCCCTGTGGGAGCTCTCCTTCCCCTGTGAGAGCTCTCCTTCCCCTGTGGGAGCTCTTCTTCCCCTGTGGGAGCTCTCCTTCCCCTGTGGGAGCTCTCCTTCCCCTGTGGGAGCTCTCCTTCCCCTGTGAGAGCTCTCCATCCCCTTTGGGAGCTCTCCTTCCCCTGTGGGAGCTCTCCTTCTCCTGTGGGAGCTCTCCTTCCCCTGTGGGATCTCTCCTTCCCCTGTGGGAGCTCTCCTTCCCTTGTGGGAGCTCTCCTTCCCTGTGAGAGCTCTCCTTCTCCTGTGGGAGCTCTCCTTCCCCTGTGGGAGCTCTCCTTCCCCTGTGGGAGCTCTCCTCCAGTGGGAGCTCTTTTTCCCCTGTGGGAGCTCTCCTCCTGTGGGAGCTCTCCTTCCCCTGTGGGACCTCTCCTTCCCCTGTGAGAGCTCTCCTTCCCCTGTGGGAGCTCTCCTTCTCCTGTGGGAGCTCTCCTCCTCCTATGGGAGCTCTTCTTCCCCTGTGGGAGCTCTCCTTTCCTGTGGGAGCTATCCTTCCCCTGTGGGAGCTCTCCTTCCCCTGTGGGACCTCTCCTTCCCCTGTGGGAGCTCTCCTTCTCCTGTGGGAGCTATCCTTCCCCTGTGGGACCTCTCCTTCCCCTGTGGGACCTCTCCTTCTCCTGTGGGAGCTCTCCTTCCCCTGTGGGAGCTCTCCTTCCCCTGTGGGAGCTCTCCTTCCCCTGTGGGAGCTCTCCTTCCCCTGTGGGATCTCTCCTCCTGTGGGAGCTCTCCTTCCCCTGTGGGACCTCTCCTCCTGTGGGAGCTCTCCTTCCCCTGTGGGACCTCTCCTTCCCCTGTGGGACCTCTCCTTCTCCTATGGGAGCCCTCCTTCCCCTGTGGGAGCTCTCCTTCCTCTGTGGGATCTTTCCTCCTGTGGGAGCTCTCCTTCCCCTGTGGGAGCTCTCCTTCTCCTGTGGGAGCTCTCCTTCTCCTGTGGGAGCTCTCCTTCCTCTGTGGGAGCTCTCCTTCCCCTGTGGGACCTCTCCTTCCCCTGTGGGATCTCTCCTCCTGTGGGAGCTCTCCTTCTCCTATGGGAGCTCTCCTTCTCTTGTGGGAGCTCTCCTTCGTCTGTGGGACCTCTCCTTCTCCTGTGGGAGCTCTCCTTCCCCTGTGGGAGCTCTCCTTCTCCTGTGGGAGCTCTCCTTCCCCTGTGGGAGCTCTCCTTCTCCTGTGAGAGCTCTCCTTCCTCTGTGGGAGCTCTCCTTCCCCTGTGGGACCTCTCCTTCCCCTGTGGGAGCTCTCCTTCCCCTGTGGGATCTCTCCTCCTGTGGGAGCTCTCCTTCCCCTGTGGGAGCTCTCCTTCCCCTGTGGGAGCTCTCCTTCCCCTGTGGGAGCTCTCCTTCTCCTGTGGGAGCTCTCCTTCTCCTGAGGGAGCTCTCCTTCCCCTGTGGGATCTCTCCTCCTGTGGGAGCTCTCCTTCTCCTGTGGGAGCTCTCCTTCCTCTGTGGGAGCTCTCCTTCTCCTGTGGGAGCTCTCCTTCCTCTCTGGGAGCTCTCCTTCCCCTGTGGGAGCTCTCCTTCCCCTGTGGGAGCTCTCCTTCTCCTGTGGGAGCTCTCCTTCTCCTGTGGGAGCTCTCCTTCCTCTGTGGGAGCTCTCCTTCTCCTGTGGGAGCTCTTCTTCTCCTGTGGGAGCTCTCCTTCTCCTGTGGGAGCTCTCCTTCTCCTGTGGGAGCTCTCCTTCGTCTGTGGGAGCTCTCCTTCTCCTGTGGGAGCTCTCCTTCTCCTGTGGGAGCTCTCCTTCCCCTGTGGGATCTCTCCTCCTGTGGGAGCTCTCCTTCTCCTGTGGGAGCTCTCCTTCCCCTGTGGGAGCTCTCCTTCTCCTGTGGGAGCTCTCCTTCTTCTGTGGGAGCTCTCCTTCTCCTGTGGGAGCTCTCCTTCTGTGGGAGCTCTCCTTCCTCTGTGGGAGCTCTCCTTCCCCTGTGGGATCTCTCCTTCTCCTGTGGGAGCTCTCCTCCTGTGGGAGTTCTCCTTCTCTTGTAGGAGCTCTCCTTCTCCTATGGGAGCTCTCCTCCCCCTGTTTGAGCTTCGGTTCTATGGAGGGAGTTCCGGTTCTCGTTAGGGAGCTCTGGTTCTCCTGTTGCATGTCTGCTTCTTCTGAGGGAGCTCTGGTTTTCGTAACGGAGGTCTGGTTCTCTTGAGGGCGTTCTGGATCTCCTGAGGAAGATCTGGTTCTCCTGAGATAGTTCTGGTTCTCCTGAAGGAGGTCTGGTTCTCTTGAGAGAGCTCGGGTTGTCCTGAGGGAGCTCTGGTTCTCCTGAGAGAGCTCTGGTTCTCCTGAAGGAGGCCTGGTTCTCTTGAGAGAGCTCTGGTGGTCCTGAGGGAGGTCTGGTTCTCCCGTAGGAGCTCTGATTCTCCTGAGGGAGCTCTGGTTCTCCTAAGGGAGGTCTGGTTCTCCCAAGGGAGCTTTGGTTCTCTTGAGGGGATGTCTGATTTTTGTGAGGTGAGTTCCAATTGCCTTAAGGATATTTTTTTTTTGTTTTCTGTTGAGTGGAATTCTGGTTTCCCCGAGAGGACGCTCTAATTCTTATGAGGGGAGCTATGGGTCTCCTAAGAACAGCTGTTGTTCTTATGAGGGGAGATATGGGTGTCCTAAGAACAGCTGTTGTTCTTATGAGGGGAGATATGGGTCTCCTAAGAACAGCTGTTGTTCTTATGAGGGGAGATATAGGTCTCCTAAGAACAGCTGTTGTTCTTATGAGGGGAGATATAGGTCACCTAAGAACAGCTGTTGTTCTTATGAGGGGAGATATAGATCTCCTAAGAACAGCTGTTGTTCTTATGAGGGGAGATATAGATCTCCTAAGAACAGCTGTTGTTCGTATGAGGGGAGATATGGGTCTCCTAAGAACAGCTGTTGTTCTTATGAGGGGAGATATAGGTCTCCAAAGAACAGCTGTTGTTCAGGTCTCCTAAGAACAGCTGTTGTTCTTATGAGGAGAGATATAGGTCTCCTAAGAACAGCTGTGTTTCTTATGAGGAGAGATATAGGTCTCCTAAGAACAGCTGTTGTTCTTATGAGGAGAGATATAGGTCTCCTAAGAACAGCTGTTGTTCTTATGAGGAGATATATAGATCTCCTAAGAACAGCTGTTGTTCTTATGAGGAGAGCTGAGGGTCTACTAAGAACAGCTGTTGTTCCCTTCTTCACAGTAACCAATAATTGTTAGCCAGAGTGTTCTCTTATTATATTTCATTAACCAAATAATATTTCAATATTGATATATATTATATATTTTAGAGAAGGTGTTGAATATATTAAACTTTTCTCGTCCATTTTTCTAAATACTGAAGAAAAGACATAAAGATGTGAACATTATATATCCAGTGTAACAGTATAGTTATAATACATATTAACAATATATGTCATAACGTAACCACTGAAGTAAGTGCAGTTATGTGACTTATTATGTGTTGTTTCTTACATGAAAATCCACTTTAGCAGGTGTAGTTATATGACATATAGTTACTGTCCAACCCGTTCTTGCACTTGCTTATAGTCAATATCGGCTTATTTAATAAGTGCATATGTGACATACTAATTGATTTTGAATATTTTAGTTTAACTTGAAAAGCTTCATAGAAAACACCGACCTCAACTAACCTTCTTAGTATGTTAAGATAAGGATTTTATTGCTTCTTAATTACAATTATTACTTAACCTATACCTTGAAATTGAAACTACGCAGGACAGTGCCTGCGTAGTTTCTTATATGGAAATAAGAAGGAATTAAAACATATTTCAGACGTTTTCTCCAATATAGGAAATAACCTGTTTAGGAAACTGGCTATACCGGTAGTGATATTGCTGTGACGTAGTGATTTTTTGATGTTGTTGTGAAGTTGTGATGTTGTGAAATTGTTGTGATTTTGATGTTGTTGTGATGTGATGCTGTTGTGATGTTGTAATGTTGATGTGATCTTGTTGTGACGTTGTAGTGATGCTGTGATGTGTTTGTGATGTTGTGATATTGTTGTGATCTTGTTGTGATGATGTGACGTGATGTTGTGATGCTGTTGTGATGTTGTAATGTTGCTGTGATGTTGTAGTGATGTTGTGGTGTTGTAGTGATGTTGTGATGTTGTTGTAATGGTATTGTGATGTTGTTGTGATGTTATAATGAAGTTGTTGTGATGTTGTTGTGGTGTTATAGTGATGTTGTTGTGATGTTGTAGTGATTTTGTGTTCTTGTGATGTTGTAGTGATGTTGTGATCTTCTTGTGATGTTGTAGTGATGTTGTAGTGATGTTGTGATCTTCTTGTGATGTTGTAGTGATGTTGTGATGTTGTTGTGATGTTGTAGTAATGTTATTGTGATGTTGTGATATTGTTGTGTTGTTGTTTTGATGTTTTAATGTTGTGATCTTGTTGTGATGTTATAGTGATGTTGTTGTAGTGATGTTGTTGTGATGTTGTGATCTTGTTGTGATGCTGATGTGATGTTATTGTGATGTGATATTTTTGTGATGTTATTGTGATGTTGTGATATTGTTGTGATCTTTTTGTGTTGATGTAGTGATGCAGTTGTAGTGATGATGTTTTGATATCGTTGTGATGCTGTTGTGATGTTGTTGTGACGTTGTAGTGATGTTGTAATGTTGTGATATTGTTGTGATGTTGTTGTTGTTGTGATGTGATTTTGTGTTGTTGTGATGTTGTAGTGGTGATGTTGTTTGTGAAGTTGTAATGATGTTGAGTTGTTGTGATGTTTGTGTTGTGATGTTGTAGTTATGTTGTGATATTATTGTGATATTGTGTCCTGTACAGGCAGGTGAGGATCATGGCGGGATTGAACTTGTTGACTCTCCTGGTGATGGCGGTTGTCTTTGGCAATCAAGCGCTGGGTGAGTACATGCTGAAGTGCCGCTGGCACTCAAGCACTGGGTGAGTACATGCTGATGTGACGCTGGCACTCAAGCACTGGGTGAGTACATGCTGAAGTGCCGCTGGCACTCAAGCACTGGGTGAGTACATGCTGATGTGCCGCTGGCACTCAAGCGCTGGGTGAGGACATGCTGATTTGCCGTGTGGGAAAATCTGGCTCCAAAATATTAATAATAATTATCATAAATTATTCGACGGACCATCCATTAGAAAAAGGAAATAAAATTGGAGAACCAGTGCCTATGGATCTCTTATTAGCAATGTAACTGAAATTTAATAATATAGAATAATGAAATGTAGTTTACTGTAAATATAGAGCCAAATCCCTCCACACACTTTGGGGGGTTAATTACTACAGAGAAATTAATTAATTTCAAGTACAAAATAATGAGATGCTTATGCGCATCATATATAAATCTCATGGATAAATAATAATAGACCTATGTTATTAATATATCAATTGATGCTACTTAACACTAACTACAAACAACATTGACAGCTTAGCTGTAAGTTTAAAGAGTAGTACACATCCCGTAGGCTCCTAAACTCATCACCGTGCAACCTGCTAGAATGGGTTACTCCGGGAACACGTGATCGTCGTGAAAGATATCATCATCTCGCTTGTGTTGGTACTCCAACTGAAAGACGATTCACATGTAAAATCTATTTGAGAATATATCATTTCTCAAGTATTCATAGGAAATTAATGTGAATAGCTGAGGGGAAAGCGACTCACAGGTTTGATGTTGTGGTCCCGCATCCTAACGACACATTGTCCTATATAAAAAGTTTAATGCAGCTACAAAAAACGAAATAAGGAACAAACTAATGTGCCAATCATGGTGTCTGTGAAGTAATGAAGCTGCCTCGTCTTGCTGGTGTCCGTAGGAACATGGATGGCTCTCTATGAAGACGATTGTTTGGTCAGCTTCCAGACACTCTCCTCAAAATATGGCATCGCTTGGCGTTCTCTTCTTTTTCTCGGGGTAGCTTGCGCATGCGCAGTCGTGCTACGGCGCATTTAATATTTTCTATGTTTTATTTAATTTCCCGAATTAATAGTACGAAGGTGTATCACAAACTGTATAGAATTATTAGTCTTTTTGACACACAAAAAAAATTATCATTTGTTAATTATTAGATAAACGTTGCTCAATATGAGAGAGTGCTGGATATAAATTCCGTTATATGTGAATGCTGGATGACAATTCGAAATTACATAAATTATTTCCTGCTAATAAACAATATTATTTAAAACGAAGATAAACTTTTTATCAGCTTTAATTCGCTGAGCATATTCGTGACAATATGATTAGAAAATAATAATTCTCATTAAAGAATGTGAAATAAAGAGAACTTAAAGCAATTATCTTTCATCATGTAAGGTGATGCAACTGACTAAAATTTCTGGGGAAATGACGCGCTATTGCACGTTAATAAACTAAACTCATTTTGGCTAAGCAATGTGTTAGTAGAGTTAATAAATTATATTAGACAGTGTAAGAATGGTTCCTTAAAGTACTGAATATTAGTAATAAAGTGTTTAAAATTTCCAACATGTTGCTGGCACTCAAGTGCTTGGTGAGTACACGCTGATGTTAGAAAAATAAGTGTACACTTGGTGTTGGATTGAGGACTCTCAACCTCAACAAGGTTATCACAATACATTACACACCAACCTTCACGTACAGTATAGTTTACCCGTGAGGTGATGAGGTAAACCCAGTAGCCGGGTGTACCTCATGCTGTTAATTAGTGCCAAATCTGTTGTTAGTGAGAGTAGCCAGATCTGTTGTTAGTGAGAATAGCCAGATCTGTTGTTAGTGAGAGTAGCCAGATCTGTTGTTAGTGAGAGTAGCCAGATCTGTTGTTACTGAGAGTAGCCAGATCTGTTGTTAGTGAGAGTAGCCAGATCTGTTGTTAGTGAGAGTAGCCAGATCTGTTGTTAGTGAGAGTAGCCAGATCTGTTGTTAGTGAGAGTAGCCAGACCTGTTGTTAGTGAGAGTAGCCAGATCTGTTGTTAGTGAGAGTAGCCAGATCTGTTGTTAGTGAGAGTTGCCAGATCTGTTGTTAGTGAGAGTAGCCAGACCTGTTGTTAGTGAGAGTAGCCAGATCTGTTGTTAGTGAGAGTAGCCAGATCTGTTGTTAGTGAGAGTAGCCAGATCTGTTGTTAGTGAGAGTAGCCAGATCTGTTGTTAGTGAGAGTAGCCAGATCTGTTGTTAGTGAGAGTAGCCAGATCTGTTGTTAGTGAGAGTAGCCAGATCTGTTGTTAGTGAGAGTAGCCAGATCTGTTGTTAGTGAGAGTAGCCAGATCTGTTGTTAGTGAGAGTAGCCAGATCTGTTGTTAGTGAGAGTTGCCAGATCTGTTGTTAGTGAGAGTAGCCAGACCTGTTGTTAGTGAGAGTAGCCAGACCTGTTGTTAGTGAGAGTAGCCAGATCTGTTGTTAGTGAGAGTTGCCAGATCTGTTGTTAGTGAGAGTAGCCAGACCTGTTGTTAGTGAGAGTAGCCAGATCTGTTGTTAGTGAGAGTAGCCAGATCTGTTGTTAGTGAGAGTTGCCAGACCTGTTGTTAGTGAGAGTAGCCAGATCTGTTGTCAGAGTACAAAGACCTCCTAGTATTGAGAGTGGACTGTTATTTAGCTAATGAGAGATATCCACATTTTTATCATCATACAACTGAAGATGCTTAATGCTGCCACATGATAATATTCAGTAGGTCTGTTATAAATATTAAAATTGCTGAATGATAAGACTTGAAGCACATTCTAGCACCAATCAATATGTTGTGACAGCGGCGTGCGTCCCTGTTCCGGCCTGCGACCAGATGAAGCAGCCGCTTGACGCAGGGTGCTTCTCCTTCACCTTCAAAGGTGAGGCAACTCCTCTCTTCATGTCCACGGCACCTCCAATGGTTTGTACACTTTCAAGAATCTACTTCGTTCCCTCATTACACCACTTTCAAAAAGTTAATGGACCCCAAGTATTTTGAGAATTCAGCCGAACAAAATGAAAAAAGAACATAAAACATCAGTTCTTCAAAAATATGTATACACATTTTTGTCATTAGAAGAACGTAAATTTCGTAATTTTTAAAACAGGAATGAAATCATTTATATTCATGCTCTGACGTGGAGAAATATAACAAGGAGTTACTTGGTCATCTGTGACAACAACCAGAACGTGTGAGTACGTCACTAGGGTGCCTGGCCCTCCATAAGTCACTAGGGTGCCTGGCCCTTCATACGTCACTAGGGTGCCTGGCTCTTCATACGTCACTAGGGTGCCTGGCCCTTCATACGTCACTAGGGTGCCTGGCCCTCCATAAGTCACTAGGGTGCCTGGCCCTTCATACGTCACTAGGGTGCCTGGCCCTTCATACGTCACTAGGGTGCCTGGCCCTTCATACGTCACTAGGGTACCTGGCCCTTCATACGTCACTAGGGTGCCTGGCCCTTCATACGTCACTAGGGTGCCTGGCCCTTCATACGTCACTAGGGTGCCTGGCCCTTCATACGTCACTAGGGTGCCTGGCCCTTCATACGTCACTAGGGTGCCTGGCCCTTCATACGTCACTAGGGTGCCTGGCCCTTCATACGTCACTAGGGTGCCTGGCCCTCCATAAGTCACTGGGGTGCCTGGCCCTTCATACGTCACTAGGGTGCCTGGCCCTTCATACGTCACTAGGGTGCCTGGCCCTTCATACGTCACTAGGGTGCCTGGCCCTTCATACGTCACTAGGGTGCCTGGCCCTTCATACGTCACTAGGGTGCCTGGCCCTTCATACGTCACTAGGGTGCCTGGCCCTTCATACGTCACTAGGGTACCTGGCCCTTCATACGTCACTAGGGTGCCTGGCCCTTCATACGTCACTAGGGTGCCTGGCCCTTCATACGTCACTAGGGTGCCTGGCCCTTCATACGTCACTAGGGTGCCTGGCCCTTCATGCGTCACTAGGGTGCCTGGCCCTTCATACGTCACTAGGGTGCCTGGCCCTTCATACGTCACTAGGGTGCCTAGCCCTTCATGCGTCACTAGGGTGCCTGGCCCTTCATACGTCACTAGGGTGCCTGGCCCTTCATACGTCACTAGGGTGCCTGGCCCTTCATACGTCACTAGGGTGCCTGGCCCTTCATACGTCACTAGGGTGCCTGGCCCTTCATACGTCACTAGGGTGCCTGGCCCTTCATACGTCACTAGGGTGCCTGGCCCTTCATACGTCACTAGGGTGCTTGGCCCTTCATACGTCACTAGGGTACCTGGCCCTTCATACGTCACTAGGGTGCCTGGCCCTTCATACGTCACTAGGGTGCCTGGCCCTTCATACGTCACTAGGGTGCCTGGCCCTTCATACGTCACTAGGGTGCCTGGCCCTTCATACGTCACTAGGGTGCCTGGCCCTTCATACGTCACTAGGGTGCCTGGCCCTTCATACGTCACTAGGGTGCCTGGCCCTTCATACGTCACTAGGGTGCCTGGCCCTTCATACGTCACTAGGGTGCCTGGCCCTTCATACGTCACTAGGGTGCCTGGCCCTTCATAAGTCACTAGGGTGCCTGGCCCTTCACACGTCACTAGGGTGCCTGGCCCTTCATACGTCACTAGGGTGCCTGGCCCTTCATACGTCACTAGGGTGCCTGGCCCTTCATATGTCACTAGGGTGCCTGGCCCTTCATACGTCACTAGGGTACCTGGCCCTTCATACGTCACTAGGGTGCCTGGCCCTTCATACGTCACTAGGGTGCCTGGCCCTTCATACGTCACTAGGGTGCCTGGCCCTTCATACGTCACTAGGGTGCCTGGCCCTTCATACGTCACTAGGGTGCCTGGCCCTTCATACGTCACTAGGGTGCATGGCCCTTCATACGTCACTAGGGTGCCTGGCCCTTCATACGTCACTAGGGTACCTGGCCCTTCATACGTCACTAGGGTGCCTGGCCTTTCGTACACTAGGGTGCCTGGCCCTTCATACGTCACTAGGGTGCCTGGCCCTTCATACGTCACTAGGGTGCCTGGCCCTTCGTAAGTCACTAGGGTGCCTGGCCTTTCATACGTCACTAGGGTGCTTGGCCCTTCATATGTCACTAGGGTGCTTGGCCTTTCATACGTCACTAGGGTGCCTGGCCCTTCATACGTCACTAGGGTGCCTGGCCCTTCATACGTCACTAGGGTGCCTGGCCCTTCATAAGTCACTAGGGTGCCTGGCCCCTCATAAGTCACTAGGGTACCTGGCCCTTCATACACTAGGGTGCCTGGCCCTTCATACGTCACTAGGGTACCTGGCCCTTCATACACTAGGGTGCCTGGCCCTTCATACGTCACTAGGGTGCCTGGCCCTTCATAAGTAACTAGGGTGCCTGGCCCTTCATAAGTCACTAGGGTACCTGGCCCTTCATACACTAGGGTGCCTGGCCCTTCATACGTCACTAGGGTGCCTGGCCCTCCATAAGTCACTAGGGTGCCTGGCCCTTCATACGTCACTAGGGTGCCTGGCCCTTCATACGTCACTAGGGTGCCTGGCCCTTCATACGTCACTAGGGTGCCTGGCCCTTCATACGTCACTAGGGTGCCTGGCCCTTCATACGTCACTAGGGTGCCTGGCCCTTCATACGTCACTAGGGTGCCTGGCCCTTCATACGTCACTAGGGTGCCTGGCCCTTCATACGTCACTAGGGTGCCTGGCCCTTCATACGTCACTAGGGTACCTGGCCCTTCATACGTCACTAGGGTGCCTGGCCCTTCATACGTCACTAGGGTGCCTGGCCCTTCATACGTCACTAGGGTGCCTGGCCCTTCATAAGTCACTAGGGTACCTGGCCCTTCATACACTAGGGTGCCTGGCCCTTCATACACTAGGGTGCCTGGCCCTTCATACGTCACTAGGGTACCTGGCCCTTCATACGTCACTAGGGTACCTGGCCCTTCATACGTCACTAGGGTGCCTGGCCCTTCATACGTCACTAGGGTGCCTGGCCCTTCATACGTCACTAGGGTGCCTGGCCCTTCATACGTCACTAGGGTGCCTGGCCCTTCATACGTCACTAGGGTGCCTGGCCCTTCATACGTCACTAGGGTGCCTGGCCCTTCATACGTCACTAGGGTGCCTGGCCCTTCATACGTCACTAGGGTGCCTGGCCCTTCATAAGTCACTAGGGTACCTGGCCCTTCATACACTAGGGTGCCTGGCCCTTCATACGTCACTAGGGTACCTGGCCCTTCATACGTCACTAGGGTACCTGGCCCTTCATACGTCACTAGGGTGCCTGGCCCTTCATTCGTCACTAGGGTAACTGAAGTAAATTTTGAGTTTACTGAATTTTCAGAATTAGGCTGCTTATGTTTAGACTGTTTTATCATGAGCCTTTAGCCTGTTGACAGAGATTCTCAGTCCCTCATATATCTGGTCAAGAGAAAGGATCTCTGTCTCGTAATGAGAGCAGATTCCTGCTAAGATGTTTCGAGGAAGTGTCCTCTGAAGAAATAATTTTAATGACCATTCTGAAGCGATACATTTACTTTTGTTCCTAGTGCTTTCACAATGGACTCTTTTTCCAACCTGAAGTCTTGAAGAGAGTCTGGTCTATTACTTGGTGGACTTGTATCCACTAATTGGTAAAATAGATTAGTTACACTTAATTCTTTGTTGCATTAATTAACTTCCAACAGCTGTATAGCTATATCATAGTTATCGTCTGCAAGAGACAAATTAGCTATAACCTTCTTAGCTTCCCCTTTAAGGAGACTTTGAAGGTAAGAAATTTTTGTTACCTTATCTATAGATATATTTTAGAATGTATAGGGCATTGAATGAAGTTCAAAATGTATCCCAATTTTCTTCATCCAGTCCAGCAAAGGTGGACTAATCCAAAGAAGGGACACGTGCTTCTGCTTGAGCTGTAATGTGTTGAGATGTTGTAACATTAGTTGTTACTTTATAAGTATTCAGTACATTGAGTAGAAGATTAAATTTACCTTGAGTGTCATCTTCATACTGATATGTTTCTGCTATGATCTGGTCTATTTCATCAGAATCAGTGTCACTGTTGGTCACTACACTGACATAGGGCTGAATCAGTCTTAATTTGTTCAAATTTTAGGTCGGCTACTCTTAAGAGATATTTCTAGTTGATTACAGTCAACTGGGGTGGCCTTAGATAAGTTCTCAGATTAAGAGAGCAATATCGCGAGATGACTTTTAAGGCCTATCAGGGATCTCTTCAATTTTTCTGGAGTAGCCATAGTGATTTATTATCAAGCTTTGTAGGGCTTGAACAATTGTTACTTATGTAACTTGGATATTTGTTAATCGATGCAAGTATCGAAATAATAGCCTAATAAATACTTTCTTGATAAGGCTATGTAATCCTACCTCGTTTAAAGCTGAGCTTACCTACCTAAACATGTAATATTTGAGTGGTACTTGGATGTCACTATGGTTGTACCTAGGGCTAGTTCTTCTCTTTCACCTTTGGTTGGTATAGTGACACCAAATAACACTCAAAGGTGAACCCAATAAAGAATATAATAAAATAAATACACAGTTTGTGTAAAAATAATAATAAATCTCACCCTGCTTTGGGTCTGCACAACATTAAATAACAATAAACCAGTGCTGTCTAATACAGTACAAGCCAAATATTAATCCTACCTAACAAAGTAACTAATAATAGTTTAGGCTAGAGTTTTACATGATTTAGTACAATTCCAGTCTAAAAATCCTACCCTATGTGGGTTGACATAAATAAAAATAAAAATGATGTGCAAAATGTTTGTAAAGCAGTGCTATGTTTTTGGATTTTATGTTAATGTTGGCTTTCTTGCCACAATCTCCTGTGATGAATAATGGTATTAATTAATTTGCTGGCTATATTTGCTCTAGACTCTCGTGTCAAGTGCACTCCGTCTGGAGCAAGGTTTTCATGAAATGGCCTGGCAGAAAAATGAATTTAGGTACGCCTCCAACCATACTGATCTCCGCAGCCAAAAAGTATATATATGGCTGCACATTGGTAAAATTCAGGATTCACTCCCCAACGGTTACTACTTCTTGGTTGGCGAGGTTCCACTAATGTAAATACAACAGTGCAATTATTTTCCTTAAAGGAACTAATAATGTTTCTGAGATTATTAATAACTAGCAGTACCCGGCCACAGCAACCTTCCCTGTTCCCCAGTCCTCACCACCATTCCCCCCTCACCCGTCTCCTCGGCCTCCCAACCAATCCCCACTCCACCGTCCTCTCGTCCTCCCACACCATTCCTCACTCCACCATCCCCTTTTCCTTCCCACCATGCCCCACTCCTCAATCTCTTTGGCCTCCCCACCATTCTCCATTTCCCCATCCCCTCGTCCCCACCATCCCAAACTCTCCCATCCTCTCGTCCTTCCCCACCATCCCCCCCTGCCATGTCCCCTCATCCTCCCCACCATATCTCACTTCCGTCCCCTCATCATCCCACCATTCCCCACTCCCTCGTCCGATGCCTTCCCAAATGGTCTGATGTTCCCACCAGAAAATTGGGAATATCAAGTGATCTGATGTTCCCATCACTGAAATATAAGAAAAATAGTTAAAAAAATTTAATGAAAATATGAAAAAATAAAGTGTACTCACGAAATGAACGGTCTGGTAAACAACACAGCTCAATTCCAATGCAATTCACACAAAATAATTCAATCAAAATGAAAATAAATCAAAATCTATGAAAATTCAATTTATCAATGCAATCAGAAACATTGAAATGGAATTGTAACATATTTATTATAGCATGTGTGTTGCTCTTACATGCAATAGATGGCGTTGTTTTTCAAGAAAAGCATAGTTTTACTTGTCACAGGTGTGGCATCTATACTTATATTTACAAAATGAATGGTATGGTAAACAACACAGTTCAATTCCAACACAGTCACACAAAATAATTAAATAAAAATAAAATAAATCGAAATTTATGAAAATAAAATATATCAATGCAATCTGAAACATTGAAATGGAATTCGTGACATATATAGTATAGCGTGCATGTTGCTATTATGTGCAATAGATGGCGCTGTTTTTCAAAAACGCATGTTTTTACCTGTCACGGAGGTGGCATCTATATAGTAATTATACAAAAAGACGCGCATATTCGAATGCAACATTGTGTCAAAATTTCAAAGCAATCGGTGAAGAACTTTCGGAGATTACAGCATGTGTTGCTTCTACGTCAAATAGATGGTGTTGTTTAAAAAAAATAAATGTTTTTTCCTGTCACAGGTGAAGTATTTATATAGTAGATATATAAAAAGACGCACCTATTCGAATGTAACATTGTGTCAAAATTTCAAAGCAATCGGTAAAGAGGTTTCGAAGATTTCCTTCACATGAAAAACACAGTTTTTCAGAAAAAGCATGTTTTTTTTTACCGTCACAGACGTGACATCTATATGGTATGTATATAAAATCTGGCCGGATGTGAATGTAACATTGTGTGAAATTTTCAAAGCAATTGATGAAGAACTTTCGGAGATTAGCGATTATGCACAAACGAACATTTCCATTTTTATTTATAACTAGCTGTACCCGCCATGCCTTGCGGGTGTGGTTAAATGGAAAAGAAAGGAAAGAGAAAGTACACGTTTCTAACATGTTTAATTTCACAATGCTTGTGGGTATATAATATTTTTTGTTGTTCCATTGTCTGTGGAGATATAGAGATTGATTTGCCGACTCTAGAGCTTCTACGACGTTGCTGACTAATTTTTTTACTACAAGGAGCGTGGCATTGCAAAGCTTTAGCTGATTGATATTTTGCAACATGAAAATTTGCAAGCAGATTTTCAATTGCAGTGCGTGTGGTTGTATCCCTGGCAGATCGAGTGAATTAAAAAATTCTGTTAGATAATTAACAGCTTCACCTGCTTCCTCAACAGTGTCGACTGATTTGTATCGAGAAATTAGAGGTAATGTTTGCCTGAAATCTCCTGCAAGCAATATTAATGCATTCCCAAATGATCTAACATCTCCATGCAAATCTTACAATGATCGATCAAGAGCCTCGAGCGATTTTTTGTGGGCCATTGCACATTCATCCCAAACAATAAGTTTATATTTCTGCAATACTTTTCCCCATGCCGAATGCTTTGAAAATGTTGCACGTGAAAATTTCAATGAATTGCATGTTCAATGGCAATTTCAAAGCCGAAGTAGCAGTTCTTCCACCTGGTAACAAGGTCACAGCTATTCCAGGCGATGCAAGAGCTAATAAGGTTATGCCATTTTGGGATCGAAATGCTGTCAGAATCAATCTAATTAGGAAGGTTTTACAGTTCCTCCTGGCGCACCTAAGACAATTTCTCGGAAACCCGTTATTAACAGTTTGAATTATTTGATTGTAAATGCCATTTTGCTCAAGCGTTAGCTTAGGAATATTTGGTTGCACATACGACAACAGATCACCCGTGATGTAATCTTGTTCACGACGCAATTCTACATCGAACGAAGCAGCAGCAGATCGATTCGGTGATGGCATTTTCAATTGATTTAGAACTTTGCTTGCGATTTCTAAGCACAAATCTTCAATCAATATCAATGCTTCGTTGCAGATTTCTGCTGTGAAATCCATGTTCATATTTGAATTTTCCTTCATATTCGACAGAAAATATCTTCAGCCATGTGCGATTTATATTTCCCCATAACTCTGTTGGAGATGATGGAGAGCCGGTGGTCAATATGATTGCAACCAATGCACGAATTTGATTTGGATCTGACATGTTGGACGCGTCATTAATGCATACATCCCAGTGTCTGTCGTTCTCCAATAAATTCAGAGCTTGACATGCACTACGGAAAGAGGCATGTGTTACGCCGTTGACAAATCTCAATGGCTGGAAAGACGTTGGACCGGGCACATTTACCGACAGTATGCGAAGAAAGAAGCATTCATCTTGATTGGGATGCACGGTGTACAGTCTGCCTATCATAGTTTATTTAAATATGCCAGGTTGTCCGTCGACTCGCTCTCCTTGTTTGCGTTGTCCAAATGATTTTCTACTGACATTATATGTGTAATATATAGGCACTTCCGAATACAGCAGTGTTTTTGCAAAGGCGTCATTTTGACATAACGTGAAGAAAGCAGTTAACGTTGTAGCCGGTGGATTCATATTGTTTGTTGCACATTTGCAGCTGTGAAATAAACGTGTTGCCCACTTGCTGGTTTTCAAAACAAAAACAAAAAATACTAACGAAATATTTAAATTCAAACGCAGATCAATCAACACAGCTCACTCTCACCACCAATTGCACTGAAAAATAAGAACAGTTACAAAAGACATAAAAACAATGAAAAAAGAAACAAATAAGCTGTACCCACGAAATGAACAGTCTGGTAAACAACACAGCTAAATTCAAACGCAACGTCACACAAAATAATTAAATAAAAAAAAAAATAAAAATCTATGAAAATTCAATTTATCAATGCAATCGGAAACACTGAGATGGAATCGTAACATATTTTGTATATCGTGGGTTGCTCTTACATACAACAGATGGAGCTGTTTTTCCAAAAAATCGCATGTTTTTACCTGTCACAGGTGTGGCATCTAAATAGTAGGTATATAAAAACATGCATGTATTCGAATGGAACTGTGTGTCAAAATTTCAAAGCAATCGGTCAAGAACTTTTGGAGATTACAGCATGTGTTGCTCTTATGTCCTACAGATGGCACTGTTTAAAAAAAAAAAAAACGTGTTTTTTCCTGTCACAGGTGAGGCATGTATATAGTAGCTACATAAAAACACTCGCCGAATCGAATGCATAGTTGTATCAAAATTTCAAAGCAATCGGTAAAGAGGTTTCAAAGATTTCCCTCACATGAAAAACACCCGAAAAACACAGCTTTTAAAAAAATATGCTTTTTCCAGTCACAGACGTGACATCTATATACGACGTATATAAAAACCCGCTCGGATGCGAATGGAACGCTGTGTGAAAATTTCAAGGCAATCGGCGAAGAACTTTAGGAGATTAGCGATTTTGAACAAAAACGAACATTTACATTTTTATTTATATAAAAGATATTAGCTGGGTGCCGAGTTGGCTGACTGTCGTTGCCACCTAGATTAATAATTGTTAAATGGTGTGGCCAGTCTAATACGGATGTTAACACAGGGTTATTAATAAAACTGTGAGCTGCTGCTCAAGGAGATCTGAATATTCTCACTTCAGTGTGAGGTATGGGACTCAATGTTGTGGGCAACTGACTATGGCCCACTAAAGCCACTTTATATATTAAGCTTTAGCGTAGTAGGGGTGGTAATGTTTAATTAAACTGTAGTTTTTTTTTTTTTTTTTTTGATAAAAGAAATATACAAAGTATAGCACAATATATACATGACATGAACCTAAGAACAGAACATAACAACAAAAACATAATCACAAACAGGCATAGAAGAGAACATTGCATAATAAGACCCCAGAAACTCCAGGGACACAAGTCCGAATACACATAAACATAGAAACGGACACACAACAAACGGACGCATACGGACATGGAAAGACACAACTAACATATAAAGAATAAATCAGACACACACATAAATACACAATGCACACAAGTACAGAAATAACACAAAGCATAAGCACATCGCACACAAATCATATAAGTAACATAAAAACAAACCATGGCCAAGGCCCAGGCACTACTATATGACAACCCCAAGAAAGAATCCGGGGCGAACAATGAAACACAGAGATACATGTACCCTAAACAAACACACTTCCAGGAAGAACAGCAATCAAACCAACAAAATGAGTAACAAAACAGCCGCATGCAACTCACTCAAGGTACAAGCAACGGCCCACGCAGGAGCCAACATAGAAGCAAACCCACAAACCAAACACACAACCACAGGAGCAACCACACACACACCCAGCACAACTCCCCCGAGGAGGCCCACCGGAGGGCCGGGGATCTAAGATGAAAACAGAAGACCACTCACCCAAAAGCAACCCCACGCACATACCCACCCGTGAACCAACCACGGAACTCGCTCGGAAACGCACGCTGCACCCACCACCACGTGAACCGCAAACGACCCCCCAAAAACTCCAAAAGCCTAGCAACCCCATAACCCTCCCTCCGACCCACCCACACACAATACACAAAGTCAGCAACAAGAAGACATAGCGTATTACGAACACGGCGCGACCTCCGCGGAAAGGACAAAAACAAAAATCTCAAAAGGTCACCCTGACACTCAGGTACACAAACTCCAACCAACACGTCCCGAAACCAATCAAGCAAACCCCGCAACCGCCCGCAAAAATAAAAGACATGCAACTGCGTCTCAGGGAGACCACAGTGCACACACGCATCAGAGGCACGCAAACCCAGCATGCACAACCGTGCATTAGTCGCCAACGACAAATGCAAGAGCCGAAACAACAATTCCCGCTGTTGCGGAGCCAGAAACCGAGCCCCCAGCGCCGCCCACACTTCCCCCCAATCCCAACACGGGAACAAACCCTCCACCCGCTGTGGAACACGACGAAACAAAACCCGATACACCGCCTTGACCGACAAGGAAAGGAACCCCGGACAATGGCAGACCTCCCGAAGAATCGCCACCGCCCAAGAGTAAACCGGGGGGGGGGGGGGGGTACAGACCGCCGCCTCCCGACAAACACCAAAATCCACCAAATAGCTAAACCTAACAGAGCAATAATAAATACACAAACCATTGAGCCCCCCACCCAACTCAAACCCCTGATACAACGAGACCCAAAAGAGCGCCCGAGCCCTCGTGAACACATCAGGAATGCCCACCCCACCCTCCCGCACAGCCAACACCAACGTCGACCGGCGAACTGGGTGGTAACGACCACACCACACATAACGATAAACCTGGCGTTCCAACCCGAAAGCCAGCTTACGATCCAGGGGGAAAACCCGAGCCACGAACCAGACCCGGGACAAAACTTTGCAATTCACAAGCAACGCCCGCTGATAAAGCATTAACGGGCGCACAGCCAGCAACCCAATCGCAACACCGACACTCCGGGAAACCATATCCCAATTGCAAGCCAAGGACATCTCATAGGAAGCGAACCAGGTAAGCCCCAAAACCCGCATAGAAGTGACAACCGGAAACCATGACCCCACCCACACAAGGCGTGAGGACCACCCACCAAGACCCATAAGACCGGATTTCGCACGATTTACCTGCGCTCCAGTGGCCAACTCAAACCTCTCAACCACAACCTGGACCGCCCCAACCGGCCCCTCCAAGGCCAGGAACAGGACGGTATCATCTGCATAACCGCAGATAGGCAACCGAAGACCCGACGGCAAACGGGGGGGGGCCATCAACGGGCATCCCTTGATCGCCCGAAAAAACGGCTCCTGAAAGACGATATACAGGAGCATCGAAAGCGGACAACCCTGCCGCACCGAGCGACGCACAGGGAAAGAATCACTCAAAAACCCATTTACACAGACCCGACTACAACATTGAGCGTACAACATACGCACCCAACGAACAAACAAGGGCGGAAATCCCAGCCTCCCCAACACACGAAACACAAAATCGAGTGACACACGGTCGAAAGCCTTCGACCAATCCAGACAAAGCATCGCTGCCGACAAGCGAGAGTCGGACACGTACAAGAGCACATCTCGAAACAATGCATTGCAATGCAACAAGGAACGACCCGGAACACCACAAAACTGCTCCACAGAGACAACAGACGCAACAACACTGCGACACCGACCAGCCAAGACCTTAGACAGGATCTTGTAGTCGACATTCAACAAAGTAATGGGCCACCAGTTTGAGAATAACCATAGATCGCCCGACTTCGGGAGAAGCCGCACAATCCCAACGCACTGAGACATAGGCAGAACACACTCCCGAAGACAAGACTGGACCACCTCCAGCAGAACATCCCCCAACACATCTCAAAAGGCGACATAGAACTCAATAGGAAGACCATCCGAACCCGGCACCTTCCCGGAACGAAACGACCGCACCACCACAAGCAGCTCCGCCAAGGAGACCTCTTTCACCAGACCAGCACACTCCGCAACCGACAACCCAGGAAGGCACCGACCCAAGAAATCCTCTGCAAGTGCGGCGTCCCCAGCCACCTCCGCATACAGCGCAGCCAACTCCTGCCGAACATAGTGCAACACCCCACCAGTGTCCGAAACAACCGTCCCATTTGGCCGTTGCAAGGCCGTAAAAAGAACAGAGTCCCGCACCTTACTTAAAAGAAATGGAGAAATCCGTTCCCCGTCTACCCTCTCACTTACACGAGCCCTCACACGCACACCCTCCGCCCACTCACTCCGCAACCCGCATATACGCGCCTTGCAGTCCACAATCTTATCAAAACAATCAACACCAGCATCGTACCTTACATACAACCTCGACAACTGCGCCTGCAACAACCGCAGCAACCCAAAGCGCCCAGCAGCCTCGCGCTTAGCAACCACGCGAAAAAACAAACGACACTGCACTTTACACCACTCCAAGACAGACAGAAACTCACAACGCCGGGCTCGAATCCCGACCCACCAACACCGAAACTGACGACAAACACGCAGAGAACGCAACAACCCACAGTTTAGCTTCCACCACCCCGCACCGACCCGCACCTGACTGGGTACCCCAACCCGGACCACCACCAAACTGTGGTCGGAGAATGCAACCGGGACAGTGCGAAAATCATACACCGTACATTCCCCACCATTGACATACACCCTATCGATGCGCGAACACACCCCACGTGCAGCAAAAGTAAACGACAACCCTCCACCAAAGAGCACAGCAGCGTCTCGGAAACCACATGAACGCACCACCTCCAGCAGCGCACCCGAGACATTCTGCGGACGAGCGCTACAACAATCCCTGCACTCGTCACACAATTGAAGTCCCCTCCAAAAATCATGCCCCGCGTATCATGGCGCAAGAAAGGAAGAAGACCCACCCGAAAAAACTCCTCCCTCTCCCGACGACGCGCTACACCCGAGGGGGCGTACACTGTCAAGAACGGAATCACGACCCCCAAAAACTCCACCCGCACAAACAACACCCGCCCATCCTCGTCCAACTCCGTGTGAAGCACGGAGATGGAGGCCTTACGAGAGAATAACATAAGGTTCCCCCCCGAAAGGCGTCCTCGGCGAGTTGAGCACCACATGATAATGCACGCTTAGACACTGCAACACAGACACATCATGCACATTATGCTCCTGTATGAGAGCAACATCCACACGTTGCTCCTGCAAAACATCCAACAGGCCCAACTGGACCCCAAGAGCATTCAAACCCCGAACATTCAAGGACGCACAAACTACAGAGGGCGCCATCGGGACAACCTCAGGACACCCCCAACCCATCGCGACACACAGGCCGCACTTCATCCTGGACCCCAGGGCGATCACAGTGAACACCGCCAGTCGCCGTACCCAGCCCCATGGACGAGCCCTCTGCCGGATCCGCAGAGCCCCCACCAACCGGAACAAGGGCCGAAGACCCCCGACAGTTACTCTTAGACAACACGACCACCAGGTCCCGGTCACCGCGATGAGCCACCCACCCAGAGGTGCCACCATCAGGAGGCGCAGCTGCCGTCACTGGAGGCACCACAGAAGAAACCTCCTCGATGTCCTCGCCCGCAACCTCCATCGCCACACCGCCCTCCGCCCACAACCGACGAGGCGATGTATCCTGAGCCGAACGACGGCGCTTCACATGAGGCTGCTGATCGTCGGTACAACGACCCCCAGCAAGGGGTGCTCCAGAAGAACCCGACGCGGGCGGGCCCAAAGCCGAAGCAGCACGGACACACACAGCAGCAACCTCCACAGCATGGGGCCACAGCTTACCACCACGCCCGGAGACCGGAGCAGAAGGAGCAGGCCCAGAAAGTGGGAGAGCACACTCCAGCTCACAGGGGGCATCCACCACGGACGCCGAGGCAATCGCAGCCAACGAACCACTGGACAAGGCGACCTTTGTAGACGACGAGGGAGTCGACGCAGAGTCAGAGGGCAGGGAGGAGGACACACACCCCACCACCCCAGCATCCCCGGGCAGCAGACAATCTTCAGCAGGGGAAGCAGGCACCACACCAACAGCAGCAGCCGAGGACCGCACAGAAGCCTCCGGCCGCGGATGCACCTCCGCCACCACCGAACGAGGAACCCCCGAGGTAGGAGCTCCCGTTCCCACAGAGCACACCGGGGAAGCAGACGTACTATGTCCCGACCAAACAGGGACAGAGGGAGCACTTGCTGAACCCGCCGCAGGAACCACCCCAGGCACCTCGCCAGGGCGAGAAGGCGATGAGGAAGCCCCCCGCGTCTCCAAAGGGGGGAAGTCACCCTCCAAGAAAACGGAGGGAGCCTCAGCCCGAGGAGCATCACAGCTCGCTGCCACATGGCCCTCAGCACCACACCGGAAACAAGTGCGAGTCTGTCCCTGATAAAATACTCTGAGCGAGAGCCCACGATACAGAAGACGAGACGGTACCAGTGACGTAATCTTCATACCTAGCGTACGAATGCCCGTACGCAGCCCGCTCAGCCAACCTGTACGCAGATGGTTGAAACGATGAAACTGCACCTCTCCATACTTTCCAAACACAACCCGCAGCTCATCCTCAGAGAACGTCACCAGGACACCATGCACACTCACGTACTGTACGGCCCCCCAGGGATCCGAAACGGCCACAGACACAGCCGTGTCGGTGACTGGAACCGAGTGGCCGGCCCAACGCGCCACAAACTCCTTGTACAGCGAGCTCCTGCAGAAGGTCATCGCCACTCGCGTAGGGGAAAGCTTTTCCAGCCCTATCAAATCCTGGACATCCGCTTGAAGCACATCGACGACAGCAACTTCCACAATCGCCCAGTCTACATCCCCTGAGAAGTCAAGGCACGCTGTGTCCACCCGCCGTACGCGGGACACACCACCAACCATCATACCACCAGCCGGGCCTTCTGGCCAGCGGGCGCACCACACCACAATCCACACCCGCCTCCACTCAGCACCAGGCGACAACTGGCAGGTCAAACGAGCACGTCCTGGCCCTCTGGCGGCCAGTGAGCGAATCCCACGCATGTTTTTACCTGTCACAGGTGTGGCATCTAAATAGTAGGTATATAAAAACATGCATGTATTCGAATGGAACTGTGTGTCAAAATTTCAAAGCAATCGGTCAAGAACTTTTGGAGATTACAGCATGTGTTGCTCTTATGTCCTACAGATGGCACTGTTTTAGAAAAAAAAACGTGTTTTTTCCTGTCACAGGTGAGGCATGTATATAGTAGCTACATAAAAACATTCGCCGAATCGAATGCATAGTTGTATCAAAATTTCAAAGCAATCGGTAGGTTTCAAAGATTTCCCTCACATGAAAAACACCCGAAAAACACAGCTTTTAAAAAAAATATGCTTTTTCCAGTCACAGACGTGACATTTATATAGGACGTATATAAAAACCCGCTCGGATGCGAATGGAACGTTGTGTGAAAATTTCAAGGCAATCGGCGAAGAACTTTCGGAGATTAGCGATTTTGAACAAAAACGAACATTTACATTTTTATTTATATAAAAGATATCAGCTGGGTGCCGAGTTGGCTGACTGTCGTTGCCACCTAGATTAATAATTGTTAAATGGTGTGGCCAGTCTAATACGGATGTTAACACAGGGTTATTAATAAAACTGTGAGCTGCTGCTCAAGGAGATCTGAATATTCTCACTTCAGTGTGAGGTATGGGACTCAATGTTGTGGGCAACTGACTATGGCCCACTAAAGCCACTTTATATATTAAGCTTTAGCGTAGTAGGGGTGGTAATGTTTAATTAAACTGTAGTTGTAAAAAATAGAGTTAGGCTATATGAATGGCAGTGTGCTGACAGCCGTAACATTATTAATTGTATAGCCTAGCTCCAAACAATAATTCTTAATTAAGAGTATAATATTATCAGTGTTAGTAATTTGTTAGTTGAATTATACTGATTATATAAATCAGTAATTTATATTAAAATGTTGATCAATCCAGTTCGAAGTCGACCATAAAAGATGTGGGGAAATTCACTCTAACATGTAATATTATTCAGAAATTTATTAGGAACATGAAGAAGGTTGGTACTGTGATCTATGGATCTCAAATAATAAACTTGATAATTAATTCAAAGAAATTAATTACGATAAGTGGACTGTAAAACTTCAATTTAAATAGAGAAAATCCCTTACGCATCTTTTGGAGGGTAAATTATATAATATTAGTCTACATATAGTAGAGAAAAATATTAATTTATCATCATAATTAATTAATGCACAGATAAATAAACTAACTGCTGAATGGAAACGATTAAAGGCTTAGCTGCCAATGTGGAACGAAGATTGCGCCAAGCAGCCCTTATAACCAGTCTAATCCTTTCCGAATTGGGAATCTCTGGCGACACGTGACTCTACCGGCTGAATTACGTCTCCCTTGCAGTAGCTTCATGCTGAACTATGAATCACTTGTAATTTCCACGTAAAGAAATACATCTATATATTTACTCATGAAATCTAAGTGAATAGGGAATAAGAATACCACTCACGGGAGTTATGGGGTTGTTAAACTGCATAATGGCAAGACAACAACATGATTATAAAAATGGCCAAATTAGCAAATCAGTGGTACTCTGCCTTGCCGGACATGGTGTCTCTAACATATGAGAGCTGTCGAATCGATCTGAAGCTCGTTATTGAATGGATGCTCCTCCATTTGATCGATGATAAAGATCAGCTTCAGAAGACCAACTGTAATGGCGGCTGTCTCTCCCAAGTCTGCTACTCACAAGTGTCGCGCGGGCCACCTAACGCCGAATGTTGGAAACTTTGGTATTAATTCGCAATATTTTATTCAACGTTTCGAATGGATGGAAACATTGCTGACGATAATTTACGTCATAATAACGTGCTCTATATAACAGCAGATTCTTTCTCACTGTGCAAATCATTTAACCTAAATGACGTTAGATAGACGAGATATATTCGTAGTGGAAATTCAGTTCATCGTTTTGTTTACCAGTCAGCTGATCACAGCTGTATAAAACTATTTCCAGTAATCAGCTATATAATGTGCTACTAGAAATAAATCTATTCATGATTTATATTCTTTAATAAATTGTACAAGTTTAGGCTGGATTAAATTCGATTGGTAAATATGTGGAGTTTATTCTCCGGGCTGGTTAACAGATGCAATCTTGAATGGAAAACGATTAAAGGCTTAGCTGCCAATGTGGAACGAAGATTGCGCCAAGCAGCCCTTATAACCAGTCTAATCCTTTCCGAATTGGGAATCTCTGGCGACACGTGACTCTACCGGCTGAATTACGTCTCCCTTGCAGTAGCTTCATGCTGAACTATGAATCACTTGTAATTTCCACGTAAAGAAATACATCTATATATTTACTCATGAAATCTAAGTGAATAGGGAATAAGAATACCACTCACGGGAGTTATGGGGTTGTTAAACTGCATAATGGCAAGACAACAACATGATTATAAAAATGGCCAAATTAGCAAATCAGTGGTACTCTGCCTTGCCGGACATGGTGTCTCTAACATATGGGAGCTGTCGAATCGATCTGAAGCTCGTTATTGAATGGATGCTCCTCCATTTGATCGATGATAAAGATCAGCTTCAGAAGACCAACTGTAATGGCGGCTGTCTCTCCCAAGTCTGCTACTCACAAGTGTCGCGCGGGCCACCTAACGCCGAATGTTGGAAACTTTGGTATTAATTCGCAATATTTTATTCAACGTTTCGAATGGATGGAAACATTGCTGACGATAATTTACGTCATAATAACGTGCTCTATATAACAGCAGATTCTTTCTCACTGTGCAAATCATTTAACCTAAATGACGTTAGATAGACGAGATATATTCGTAGTGGAAATTCAGTTCATCGTTTTGTTTACCAGTCAGCTGATCACAGCTGTATAAAACTATTTCCAGTAATCAGCTATATAATGTGCTACTAGAAATAAATCTATTCATGATTTATATTCTTTAATAAATTGTACAAGTTTAGGCTGGATTAAATTCGATTGGTAAATATGTGGAGTTTATTCTCCGGGCTGGTTAACAGATGCAATCTTAGGCATGAATTCTAGGAGAAAGCTGGCATTACTACTCCTCAATATAATAAAGTTAATATTGCTACACTCTTGGTTAGTTGTATTGTAAATTATATTCCTGGGTGCAATAAATTTATAATATTGCACTAGGGGTTAGCATTTGGATGTTGGAAATTTCCAACACCCTCGACCAACACTTGCCCCTCCACCGACCAACACTTGCCCCTCCACCAACCAACACTTGCCCCTCCACCGACCAACACTTGCCCCTCCACCGACCAACACTTGCCCCTCCACCAACCAACACTTGCCCCTCCACCGACCAACACTTGCCCCTCCACCAACCAACACTTGCCCCTCCACCAACCAACACTTGCCCCTCCACCGATCAACACTTGCCCCTCCACCAACCAACACTTGCCCCTCCACCAACCAACACTTGCCCCTCCACCGACCAACACTTGCCCCTCCACCAACCAACACTTGCCCCTCCACCAACCAACACTTGCCCCTCCACCGACCAACACTTGCCCCTCTACCGACCAACACTTGCCCCTCCACCGACCAACACTTGCCCCTCCACCAACCAACACTTGCCCCTCCACCGACCAACACTTGCCCCTCCACCGACCAACACTTGCCCCTCCACCGACCAACACTTACCCCTCCACCGACCAACACTTGCCCCTCCACCAACCAACACTTGCCCCTCCACCGACCAACACTTGCCCCTCCACCGACCAACACTTGCCCCTCCACCGACCAACACTTGCCCCTCCACCGACCAACACTTGCCCCTCCACCGACCAACACTTGCCCCTCCACCGACCTACACTTGCCCCTCCACCGACCAACACTTGCCCCTCCACCGACCAACACTTGCCCCTCCACCGACCAATACTTGCCCCTCCACCGACCAACACTTGCCCCTCCACCGACTAACACTAACTCCTACCCCGATTAACACATGCTCATCCCCAGTCCAACACTTGCCCATCCCCCCGACCAACACCAGCACCTCCCCAGACTAACACTAGCCCCTTCCCCAACCAATATTTGTCCCTCCCCCGACCAACACTTTCCCGTCACCAGACCAACACGTGCACATCCCCCGACAAACACTTGCCCCTTCCCCCAACGAAAACCTGCCCCTTCTCCGACTAACACAAACCCCACCCCAGATCAACACTAGCCCCTCCCCCGACCAACACTACCCCCTCCCATGACCAACACTAGCCACTCCCCCGACCAACTCTAGCCCCTCCCCCGACCAACTCTAGCCCCTGCCCCGACCAACACTAGACCCCTCCCCCGACCAACACTACCCCCTCCCCCGACCAACACTAGCCCCCCCAACCTACACTAGCCCCTCCCCCGACCAAATCTAGCCTTTTCCCGACCAACTCTAGTCCCTCCCCGACCAACAGTAACTAATCCCCCGACCAACAGTAACTAATCCCCAGACCAAATCTAGCCCCTCCCCCGACCAACTCTAGCCCCTCCCCTGACCAACTCTAGCCCCTCCCCTGTCCAATACTTGCCCTTCTCCCGTCCATCTCTAGCCCCTCCCCCGACCAACAGTAACCCCCATCCCCGACCAAATTTAGACCCTCCCCCGACCAACTCCTGCCCCTTTCCCGACCAACTCTAGCCCCTCTCCCGACTAACACAAGCCCCTCCCAGTCAACTCTTGGAAGCCATATTTGAAATGAATATAATTTTCAGAAGATATTCCATTTAAGATATATTTCCACACTTAAGTTCACAAACACCTCCTTCACACTTTTAAACTCAATAACACGTCTACACATCACCACGTCCACACATATCAACACACCAACACGTCCCCACATCAACACGTCCCTATATCATCACGTCCACACACATCAACACGTCCACACACATGAACACGTCCACACACATCAACACGTCCACACACATCAACACGTCCCCACATCAACACGTCCCTATATCATCACGTCCACACCCATCAACACGTCTGTACATCAACACGTCCACACACATCAACACGTCCACACACATCAACACGTCCACACACATCAACACGTCTACACACATGAACACGTCCACACACATCAACACGTCCACACACATGAACACGTCCACACACATGAACACGTCCACACACATCAACACGTCCTCACACATCAACACGTCCACACACATCAACACGTCCACACACATCAACACGTCCACACACATCAACACGTCTGTACATCAACACGTCCACACACAGGGACTAGGGGCCTCGTAGCCTGGTGGATAGCGCGCAGGACTCGTAATTCTGTGGCGCGGGTTCGATTCCCGCACGAGGCAGAAACAAATGGGCAAAGTTTCTTTCACCCTAAGTGCCCCTGTTACCTAGCAGTAAATAGGTACCTGGGAGTTAGTCAGCTGTCACGGGCTGCTTCCTGGGGTGTGTGTGTGTGGTGTAGAAAAAAAAAATAGTAGTTAGTAAACAGTTGATTGACAGTCGAGAGGCGGGCCGAAAGAGCAAAGCTCAACCCCCGTAAAAAAAAAAACACAACTAGTAAACACATCAACACGTCCACACACATCAACACGTCTCCACACATCAACACGTCCACACACATCAACACGTCCACACACATCAACACGTCCACACACATCAACACGTCCACACACACACAACAGTTTCAGACAAGAGGCTGACACAGTACCACACAAGAGGCTAGTGAAAAAGCTGGAGATGCAGGCTGGAGTGAAAAGGAAGGTACTCCATTGGATAAGGGAGTAGCTAAGCAACAGAATACAAAGAGTCACTGTGAGGGGTGAGTTCTCAGATTGGCGAGACATAACAAGTGGAGTCCCGTAGTGGTCAGTCCTTGGCCCTATACTGTTTCTGATACATGTAAATGATCTCCCAGAGGGTATAGACTCGTTCCTCTCAATGTTTGCTGACGATGCAAAAATTATGAGGAGGATTGAAATAGAGGATGGTAGTAGGAGGCTACAAGATAAACTAGACAAACTGAATGAATGGTCCAACAAATGGCTGCTTAAAGTTCAACCCGAGTAAATGCAAAGTAATGAAACTTGGCGGTGGAAACAGGAGGCCAGACACAGGATACAGAATAGGAGATGAAGTACTTCATGAAACGGACAGAGAGAAAGATATAGGAGTTGATATCACACCAAACCTGCCTCCTGACGCCCAAATAAAAAGAATTACGCCTGCGGCATATGTGAGGCTGGCTAACATCAGAACAGCCTTCAGGATTGATTTTGTAAATGCGCCCAAGAAACATAGTGTGCACTCTACATTATTAAAACAGTTAACACTGAAAGGCATCACTGAAAGTACTCAGAGTATGGGTAACGATGTGTATCAGTGCAATACCGACGGCTCTGTAGAAGAAGGTGGACGATGTACAGGATGTGCATGTAATATATTTGAACAATTTTCTCTCGTACATACAGCAATGAAGCGCGTCAATGACTGGGCAAGTACAACTCAAACCGAACTTGCAGGCATATACTTTGCCACTGAATTTTTAAAAGACAAAGGCAGTGGACTTATATACTGTGACTCGCAGAGTGCACTCCTGGCATTGAACGCACATCGTAGTGACACCCAGAAAATAGTCAGTGATATTCGAATGAATGTTTTAGCTGCCAAAGAAAACAGATTTGAAATTAAATTCCTATGGATACCATCACATGTTGGCATCTCAAGGCATGACACTGTTAATATGCTTGCAAAGACAGCCTGTAGAAAACCAGTGGTAGAAATTTATATGGGTATTTCATTAGAAGTGACAAACAGAATACTTAAACAAACATCTAATGAAGATCTCACCGACCTAATAAATTCACAAAGACCTGAAAGTTGTAGCATTAAATATTATGATAAATATCGTGAGGAGACATTTACATATGGGACTAATAGAACAAGAACCCGGCAATGTGATGTTATAGTGGCCAGAATACGCCTGGGATATAGACGTATCTGGCAGCTTTCTAAAAACCCAAATGTCGAGTACACAATGTGTCAACTTTGTGAAAGAGAAAACATGCACTCTCTTGAACATTATATTGTAGAATGTCCCATACTGACTGACTTTCGCCTTCCTGGGCTAAGGTATGCTGAACTCTGTAATTACTATATGAATACTGGAACACTTGATGATATATTGGACTTGTATCCAAGATTGACCATGTAATAGATTAATTATACAATGTATGTATATGATGTAACTATATAACCTGAGCTTGTAAAAGCACCTTAATCACCTTCAGTGATTAAGTGCTTAATTGCACACTAGTTTCTTTATCACCCTATCTCACCAGACAAATGTATGTGAATGCATGTGTGTGTATATATGTATGTATATGTGTGTGTGTATGTATATGTATGGGTACAAAGTATACATGGAAGCTGATCAGAATTACATTTCACCTTTGTAAATGTACATTAATGACACTGTGTAAAACACACATCGAACACTTTATGTAAGGCATACATAAATCTGTGTATCTATGTATTTACGTATGTAGGTTAGCTTAGCATGTTAAAAGCACCGAATCACCTTCAGTGGTTGAGTGTTCAATAAACCCTTGAACTATATGTTTAACGCATCTCTAACCCTGTCTATGGAGGACAGAAGAAAATGTATATATGCTGGTTAGCATTGTAAATGCGTGGCCACGTCTGTGGTAGAAAAAAAAACTAAACTAGTCCCAGAACTAAGAGGCATGAGTTACGAGGAAAGGCTGTGGGATATGTACCTTACGACACTGGAAGACAGAAGAGTAAGGGGAGACATGATCACTACCTACAAAAGCCTCAGGGGAATTGACGGCTGGCAAGGATAAACTATTCAACACTGAGGGTACGCGAACAAGGGGTCACAGGTGGAAACTGAGTACTCAAATGAGCCACATGGATGTTAGAAATAACTTTTTCAGTGTCAGAGTAGTTAACAGGTGGAATGCATTAGGCAGTGATGTGGTGGAGGTTAACTCCATACGCAGTTTTAAATGTAGATATGACAGAGCCCAGTAGGCTTAAGAATCTGTACACCTGTTGTTTGACGGTTGAGAGGCGCCAAAGCTCAAAGAGCCAAAGCTCAACCACCGCAAGCACAAATAGGTGAGTACACATCAACGCGTCCACACATCAACACGTCACATTGCAGACGAAGCTGCAAAACTTGCAACTAAGAGAAGAAATGTAGACATTTACATACCAAATCAACAGGGCAAGAACGACCCCAGCCTCCTGAAGCAGAGCCTGGGGGCTGCACGAGCCCCAGGAAGTGGACGTCCCGGTCCCGCTGTTACGGCCCTATTGGGTCGCAACTGGGGTTCTTCTCTGATGTTATTAGAGTTTGGGTATCCGGCCCCAAGTTAGTAGTGGCTTTCAAGGGCTGTGTTCCGCAACGCAAATAAATTAAAGGGGAAGGGATACAATTGCACTCTATTTAAATATATATTCACACCACCACCATAAATATATATATAAACAGTCACACGCGGTTACTATGACTACACTTATGTACAATCACTTGTCTTCCTCCGAAGACGCAGGACGTTTCACGGTGCTCAAGACGAGTAGCCCTGGTTCTCTTCTTGTGACCTCACGATGAATCCTTTGATTCCCTAGGCGAGTCTACCCTGGCCACAGGCCAGCCAAATCACAGTCCCACTGGGTGCACCGTCGTGGAGGCCTTCAACCACACATCCAGCCTGTAGCTGGCAGGTTCCAATCAGCTCTGCTGCGTAGGCCACTCCACGACCGATACTAGGGTTGCGAGCCCTAGACAGGAGCCTCGTGTGATTCCGCTGATCATTCTCCTCTCTTAACACCCCAGTGGCTAGTCTTCTCCACCAGTCAGCCCTGGGTACGATAATTCCTGGTTCTGCCACCTCACAGGCTGGCTAACACAACAGTGTTCATCTGGGGGGTGACTCACAGCTTCTGCAGCAAATACGTGGAGATACTATGGCTGCCTTGGGTAGACTGCCCCACCATCCGATTCAGCAGTCCCAGGTCAACTCTGTAATCAGACACGTCATTAGTACTGGGTACTCTCTAGGGCACTTCACTTATAGGCTTAGACACAAACGCCCACCTATCCATTTCATAGATGGCGTTGCTGTCTAAGCGTCACCTCACCAGAGGTCAGCAGCGGCTATGTTACGAGCTGGATAAGACGGGAAACCAGCCCCTGTGGCCGGTATATCTCGTCCTCACTAGATGGCGTCGTCCATTTGGAGGGGGTTTCGGGAGCTGACTCACAGATGGCGTGGACGTCACTGCTCCGTGCTACGACGCTGGGCTCGGGTCCATAACACCCGCACCTACGGGTTCCTGACAGAGATCATCACAGCCCTCTTTCACCCGAGGCCGGTTTCCTTCATGACCCAACAGAAGAGTGATATTTATTAAATGCAACAATTATTATTATAATAATAATATAAATAATTAATAATTATCATTCTTCCTTCTACTTGGTCGTGAAGGAAGCCGGCCTCGGGTGAAAGAGGGCTGTGATGATCTCTGTCAGGAACCCGTAGGTGCGGGACCGGGACGTCCACCTCCCGGGGCTCGTGCGACCCTCAGGCTCTGCTTCAGGAGGCTGGGGTCGTTCTTGCCCTTGCTGGGGTGGTTCTTCTCCGGCCCCGACCACGGCGGTCTCCGGGTTTGGAGTCCCAGCACATTCTTTCACCACCTTCGAGGTCATCCCCAGAACTCACAGTTCCTGCGACGGTGTTGGAACCAATCGTATCGGCGTTTGCCTTTCCATTGGAGACGCCGTGGAGAGGCGGAACCTGCTACTTGGGTAACACCTTCTCCTCCATATTAACCTACCCTGGCTTTGCGCCCTGGGGAGGCCACTCCAGACCAACAACCAGAGCGCAACACTCCTGAGACAATGGATGCCTACTACTACTACTACATACCACAGAGTCTATCACAGATTAAGAAAGTAATTAGAAACAGAGCGATGCAAAAGATGTACAGTGACCACAAAACAGCAGTTGCAACATTAGGATCTGCGTGTTGGTACAAGAATTCAACCGACTGCGAACCACTTATGTTGTTGAAAGGGAGCAGTAGAACAATAGAAGTACACTTACATCGCATCAAGCTAGGATACCCATGCGCATGGGAAATATGCTTATAGGTTCCAGAAGATGAGAGGAAATGTCAGCACAGTGGAGAAATGCCCGACAGACCACTGGAACATTATCTAACACAGTGCAGAGTTGCAAACCCATTAAGATTTCAACTTAGATTCAACAGAGCAGAAGTTGTTAAACACATGGGACAAAATCTTACAGAAGTGACCATACGAGTCATAAATACTCATACTCCGCCTACAAGTAAAACAGAAACAAGCAACAGTTAGTGGGCCAGCCAGAGGCTTAGGGCCCGCGCAGGAATATCCCTGCAAAGGAATAAAAAATAAACACGTCCACACATCTACAAGTCCACACACATCAACAAGTCCACACACATTAACACGGCAACACACATCAACACGTCCACACACATCAACACGTCCACATATGAACAAGTCCACACACATCAACACGTCCACATATCAACAAGTCCACACACATCAACACGTCCACATATCAACAAGTCCACACACATCAACACGTCCTCACACATCAACACGTCCACATATCAACAAGTCCACACATACCAACACGGCAACACAAATCAACACATCAACACGTAAACATAACAATTCTTTCAATCCATTTTATTTTTCTTCGTTTTTGTTGGCAGGGATATTCCTGCGCGGGCCCTAAGCCTCTGGCTGGCCCACTAAGTGTTGCTTGTTTCCGTTTTCCTGGTAGTAACAGTAGTTGTCATCCTGGTAGTAACAGTAGTTGGCGTCCTGGTAGTAACAGTAGTTGGCGTCCTGGTAGTAACAGTAGTTGGCGTCCTGGTAGTAACAGTAGTTGGCGTCCTGGTAGTAACAGTAGTTGGGGTCCTGGTAGTAACAGTAGTTGGGGTCCTGGTAGTAACAGTAGTTGTCGTCCTGGTAGTAACAGTAGTTGGGGTCCTGGTAGTAACAGTAGTTGTCGTCCTGGTAGTAACAGTAGTTGGGGTCCTGGTAGTAACAGCAGTTGTCGTCCTGGTAGTAACAGTAGTTGGGGTCCTGGTAGTAACAGTAGTTGTCGTCCTGGTAGTAACAGTAGTTGGGGTCCTGGTAGTAACAGTAGTTGTCGTCCTGGTAGTAACAGTAGTTGGGGTCCTGGTAGTAACAGTAGTTGTCGTCCTGGTAGTAACAGTAGTTGGGGTCCTGGTAGTAACAGTAGTTGGCGTCCTGGTAGTAACAGTAGTTGTCGTCCTGGTAGTAACAGTAGTTGTCGTCCTGGTAGTCAAGTTGGGGATCAGGTGAGCGTGCGTGCTCGCGTGCGTGCGCCCCGGGAACTCTTGTCTGGGTGATATTCACGTTAGAGGTAACTGAAGGAGGAGAGTTTCATGGTGTGAAAGAACTCTATTAATCAAAACTTATACTGTAAAATGTTTTAATCTGTATCAAATTATATTTCTAATTGCTTGTATATTATGTTAAATAGTTTTAAAGGAGTGCATTAATTGTGTACAATGTTTGTGTGTTCTCAGGGAGCAACAAGTTGGTGTTTAACCCTGAGAGAGGCTTCTACCGCCCCACTGAGACTCTCTCCTCTGCCTGGAAACCTCTCACCATCCCTCAGCTCCGAAAATATGCCTCTGATAACTACTGTCTCATATTTAGGTACGTTGTTCTTGTTTTTCCTCACACACACACACACAAAAGAACATAAGTCCATAATCGAGAAGATACGAAGGAGGAGACCAGTAGTAAAAAGACCTCGTCTTGGATAGTTGTAAAGGACAAAGGCCTTAAGAAGACTTTGATAAAGCCGCCTACAGACGCCCTAAGAACTTCTAATTCATTTGCCGTATTGGAGAACGAGTGCTGTGGTGAGACTGCGGATCACGCGAAATGGAAAGCAATGAAGTGCAGGCCTCTTAGAGAGTAAAGGAAGTACCAAAGCGAACTTTAGTTGTGGGAGATTCCCAGATAACGTATTTGGATAGAACGTTTTGTGCTAGAGATAGGGGGAACAGGTTAAGGGTTTGCTATCCCGGAGCTGGTATTGGTGATATTATAAACAACATGAATGATATTATAGCTGGAAATGGGAACAATCCCGTTATTTCCATTAGCGTGGGAGGAAATGATGGTGGTCGAGTTAGGAGTGAGGAACTGTTTCAGAGGTATAAAACAGCCATAGAGATAGTTAGGAGCAGGGGAGGAATCCCGATCATATGTGGCATTCTTCCAAGAAACGGAGTGGGAAATGAATGGATGTCGAGGAATTGAATTGGTGTCAATTGCCAGCTGGAAAGATATTACAAATCAAATGCAATATCTTTCATAGACAACTGGGAACACTTCTATGGAAGAAATAAAATGTATGCTCGCGATGGGGTGCATCTATCGAGGGCTGGGGTTGTTGCTGTTGCGAACTCGTTGGAACCAGTGGTTAGAGGCGTTTGTTTGAGTTTAAACTGTTAGTAGATAGTGATATGGGAATTGATTTGGAGGAAGGAAGTAATAAAAGTATGTGTTTGTGGGAGAAAAGAATTGGCAAAATGATCAGGAAAAGAGAAGAGCCTCAAAATAACAATTCACTTAGGGTATATTACACTAACAATAGAAATCTAAGAAAAAAAATAAACTATTTAAATGTTCTTGTCTGCACAGAAAAAATAGATATTATTGCACTTACCGAAACGTGGATGAATGTAGAAAATAGAGAGCTATTAGCTGAATATCAAATAAATGGATTTAAACTATTTCACACAGATAGAAATATTAGACGAGGAGGGGGAGTAGCCATATATGTTAGGGACAATTTGAAATGTAGTCTCAAAGAGGGAATCAAAACTGAGCCACATACAGAAACTATTTGGATAGAATTAAACGAAAAAGCAAACAACATTATAATAGGAGTTATATATAGGCCACCAAATTTAGACAAAATGGAAGAAAAGCATCTATGGGATGAAATATCTAGAGCATCTAGATCAAACAGTATTTATGTCATGGGTGACTTTAATTTTAGTGGATTAAACTGGTTGAACAAAACAGGAAATAATGAAGCAGAAGATTTTCTAGAATTAATTGACGATTGCTTTCTTACGCAACACATTAAGGAACCAACGCGGGGAAATAATATTTTAGACATCTGCAACAACGAGTAGCAACATCTGGAAATCTGCAGATGTTGCTACTCAAACCTGAATCTAAATCATTTTAATATATTATAAACAACAGAGGTCCCAGGATAGAGCCTCGAGGCACTCCACTAACAACATTTTCCCACTCTGACTTAACCCCATTTATATTAACTCTCTGTTTCCTTTGGAATAGCCATGCCCTAATTCAACTTAATATAGCACCCCCAATACCATGAGCCTCAATTTTTTTAATCAGTCTTTCATGTTACACTGTATCAAAAGCTTTGCTAAAGTCAAGATAAACAACATCACAATTCTTACCACTCTCAACTGCCTCAACTATCCTGGAATATAAAGATAGCAAATTTGTTAAACATGAACGGCCATTTGTAAAACCATGTTGCGACTCATTTATTAATTTATGCTTTTCAAGATGAAGACGAATTGTATTTGCAATTATCGATTCAAGTAACTTTCCAACAAAAGACGTTAGGCTAATTGGCCGATAGTTTGACGCAAGTGATCTATCTCCTTTCTTAAAAATTAGTACCACATTAGCTACCTTCCATGACTCTGGCACTCTGCCTGACTCTATTGATTTATTAAATATGGTAGACAGTGGCTCGGAAAGCTCCTCTTTGCATTCTTTAAGCACCCTGGCAAACACTTCATCCGGCCCTGGGGATTTGTTTGGTTTTAGTTTTACTATTTGTTTAATTACATCCTCGCTGGTAACTGCTAAACTAGTTAACCTGTCCTCGTCCCCACCCACATATATTTGTTCGGTTGAAGGCATATTGTTAAGTTCCTCTTTAGTAAATACAGATTTAAAATATTTGCTCATCTCATAAAATACTACTCATCTCCTCGTTATTATCTGTTATTTGACCTGTCTCAGTTTTTAATGGACCTATCCTTTCCCTAGTCTTGGTTCGATATAACTGAAAAAACCCTTTAGGATTTGTCTTCGCTTGCCCTGCTATGCAAACTTCGTAATTTCTTTTTGCTTTCCTTATGTCTTGTTTAACATTTCTAACCAGTTGTTCGAAATCCTGTTCTAAACTAAATTCCCCATTCTTAATCTTTTTGTACCACGCTCTCTTTTTACCTATAAGGTTCTTCAGATCCTTTGTTATCCACTTTGAATCATTAGTACTAGATATATTCAATTTATATTGTATACTACGTTCCTGGGCTTTGCTTAGAATATTTTTAAATAGATTATATATTGAATCCACATCGAAATCTCCTTTTTCGTCACCTGTCGCTGCGTTCACGTCTAGCCCACACCCCATCCCCAAGACATTCCAATCTATTTGACCCAAAAAATTTCTTAGGCTATTGAAATCAGCTTTTCGAAAATCAGGCACTGTAACAGAATTTTCTGCTACAGATCTATTCCATTCGATGCTAAATCTGATTTCTTTATGATCACTGTTCCCTAGCTCACTCCCTATTTCGATGTCCTTAATTTGTGTTTTCCTGTTAGTTAACAGTAAATCTAAAATATTATTTACCATCGTTGGTTCCTTAATATGTTGCGTAAGAAAGCAGTCATCAATTAATTCTAGAAAATCTTCTGCTTCATTATTCCCTGTTTTGTTCAACCAGTTTATTCCACTAAAATTAAAGTCACCCATGACATAAATACTGTTAGATCTAGATGCTCTAGATATTTCATCCCATAGATGCTTTGCTTCCATTCAGTCTAAATTTGGTGGCCTATATATAACTCCTATTATAATATTATTAGTTTTTTTTGTTTAATTCTATCCAAATAGTTTCTGTGTGTGGCTCAGTTTTGATTCCCTCTTTGGGGCTACATTTCAAATTGTCCCTAACATATATGGCTACTCCACCTCCTCGTCTAATATATCTATCTGTGTGAAATAGTTTAAATCCATTTATTTGATATTCAGCTAATAGTTCTCTATTTTCTCCATTCATCCACGTTTCGGTAAGTGCAATAATATTATTTTTTTGTTCTGACAAGAACATTTAAATCGTTTATTTTATTTCTTAGACTTCTTGTGTTAGTGTAATATACCCTAAGTGAATTGTTATTTTGAGGCCCTTCTCTTTCCCTGATCATTTTGCCAATTCTTTTCTCCCACAAACACATACTTTTATTACCTCCTTCCTCCAAATCAATTCCCATACCACTATCTACTAACAGTTTAAACCCAAACAAATGTCTTTAACCACTGGTTTCAACGAATTCTCAACAACAACAACCCAAGCCCTCGATAGATGCACCCCATCGCGAGCATACATTTCATTTCTTCCATAGAAGTGTTCCCAGTTGTCTATGAAAGATACTGCATTTGATTTGCAATATCTTTCCAGCCTTTCCATCCTATGTTCTTAAATTGATTGGAAAGTGTTGGGCATAGGGGGTGGGCTGGTCTTGGAGCAAGACGTGAACCCAGCAAAGTGTGATGTAATGGAGGATTTCGATTTGGATTCAAAATGTAACTTATTTACAAATATTCTAAGCATAACACAAGAAAGTGGTATACCTTACAAATTGAATAGATCAAATACAAATGACCCGAAATGGATAACAAAGGATCTGAAAAACTTTATAGGTAAAAAGAGAACTAGGTACAAAATGATTAAGAATGGGGAAGTCAGTTTAGAACAGGAATTCGCACAACTGGTTAGAAATGTTAAAAAAGAGATAAGAAGAGCAAAAAGAAACTATGAAGTTCGTATAGCAGGTCAAGCAAAGGCAAATCCTAAAGGTTTTTTCAGTTATATTATCATATATTACGATATTCTATTCAGTTATATTATCATTTCAGTTATGTTATCAATGTTCAGGTAGTAACATTATCATCGCAATAATGGAAGGTGTGGTGAAGGAACTGATGAACCTAGTTGGAGCTCTGAGAGCAGAGATTGATTCCCTACGGGATATCGCAGTGGATCTTCCTTCCGCTACTTTGGCTCTGTGGCGACTTTTGATAGTTGAGAATATTTTCTTCTTGATTTGCTCCTCTATGTTTGAGAAACTTGGAGGTATTTGAACCTGTACAACAGGTAGAGCAGTGGCAGTTTTTGCTAGTGAGTCTGCCTTTTCATTACCATCTGTGCCAATGTGACTTGGTATCCAATTTAGTGTGATTGACAGCCCTCGATTATGAGCATCTTTTCCTATATGTTGAATTTCTGTGAGGAGTTGTATATTATCTCTGTGATGACTGGATAACAATGCCTGGAGTGAAGATTTAGAGTCTGTATGAAAGATGACATCATGTTAATTATTTTCAATTGTATAGTTTATTGCCTCCTTCAGGGCATATAATTCTGTTTGCAATGTTGAGAACCCACTATTCATGCTCCAGTAAGCTTCATGGTTGGTAGTGTAAACTGCTGCCCCAGCAGAACCTTTTTCCTGATCAACTGATCCTGTCGTGACGCTGAACCCCGGTTCATTCCGAACACAGCGATTACACAACACACAACACCTTGCCTCAGCAACCGTTACTACCACCGTGTACTCCTACACACACCAGACCCTTGAGGCGTACCACTAGGTTTGTACTGGAACACAATGAGTGAACATATGGAAGGTATTTAAAGGCCGTCGGGTTTTGTCATTTAATTACAAAGAATAGACTCTGACAAATAATAACATAATAACATACTCTATTAGGTCAATACACTTCCAATACCCATAGACCACTTGACCTCCGCGATCACCACCCACACTCGTAACTTCCGCCTAAGTCCCTAATACGGAATGATTACTACAACGCTCCACACCCGGTTAGTCTTTCATTCAATACTCACATACTGCCGACTTAATTTCGTCACTAAGATCACATCAGGCTCTCGCATAGCTGTCTGCTACACTTCGCTGCTGCCACAACCGGAGACCTCGGAGGACTTGCCAGTTCCACTACCACGACAAGACTCCTCCAGTCAGCCATCTACCTCAACCATTTCACCCCGCCTCTCAAGGAAGGTATAATCCGATTAACCTTATCCCTAGAGCGGTAACCTTGTTCCTAGAAGCCTGAGTCCTCTTTCCAGGAATTATTAATTTGGCTAAGCAGCTGTGGTCTTAATCCATTGACCTTTCGTAGATATGTGATCCATAGTCTGTCTACTTAACATGTACTTCCAATCATCATTCGTTAAGTGTTGTAGTAATGATCCTCTAGCTAATAATCCCTCCTAACTTGTGGATTACAACACCCCGTCTGTGAAGATGTGAGTCGTTGTGGGTCTAGAGATAGTTTCCATTTGTTGTTCTATTACTTCCTTGAGCCTCTGCGGGTCACATGCTGATTTTTTAACTGGTAATCTTTCAATGATTATCTTTAGATTCGGTTCTTCCCATGGAGGAGGCTTCCGAAAGTGTTGATATGATCTATCTTCCCCTTTGTTTTTAATGGTACATTTCAGGTCCATTTTCTCTAAAACTTTGACCACATTATCCATCCATGAGCTTGTTCTATACTGTAGGTAATTCTGAAAGAATCTCTGTATGCTGTCTTTGATTGACAGTCTGGCGGTTGTTCCAGTCAGTTTTCCTTTTATGGTGGCTATCCTTTGTTTCATCCTGTTTTCTAATGCTGGTAAATTGGTTTCCATTCTAAGGTTCTCTCTACGCGTCCATATAAGTGCTCCCAGCATTGTTCTCAGAGCATCATTTTGAGACACTTCCAGTTTCTCCCATTGGTTATCACTGAGGGATGTAAGAGCAGGGGCAGCATAGTCGATGAGTGACCTAACTGCTTGAACGTAGTACATTTTGAGTACTGGTAGAGATGCACCCTCTCTAGGACTGGTCAGAGAGCGCAAAGCTGAGTTTCTGCCTTTACAGCGTTGCCGAAGATATTCAATTTCTTGAGTGAATTTCAACTGGTTGTCTATTATGACTCTTAGGTATTGAAAAGAGGTAACCCACTCAATTTCTTGTCCTTGTATTGACAAGTCTGATGTCTTGAGTTCTCATTTTAATGGCCATAGCTTTTGTTTTATTGCTGTTTATTTTCACTGCTATGCATTCCGCTTCCTTGCTGATAATATCTAGGCATTTTTGTGCATGGTTCCTTACACCTTTGCCATTGATGATGACCACAAAGTCGTCTGCATAGTTAAGAAGTTTGGCTTTTGGTAGCTTGAGCTTCATGAATTGTTCCATGAGACAGTTGAAGAGGAAGGGGCTTAGTATTCCTCCCTGCGGAGTTCCATTTTCCCGCCTCTTTGAGGTCGATGTTTTTCCTTGGAATTTGACTTTAGCTTTTCGGTTAAGCAGGCTTCCTTTGGGAAAAGCAAGAGCGTGTCCTTTGATTTCCATATCCACAAGGCAGCACAGTGTAGCTGGAGCACTGGCTAACTCGAAGGCTTTTTCAAGGTCTAGAAAAATAAGGATTCCAGGTTTGTCATTGATTTGATCCAGGAGGGAGGTAAGGCATTCTGTGGTTCCAACACCTTTTCTGTTAGCAAACATATTTTGGTGTAGTGGATTGGCTTTCCATTCAATTCGATTAAGGGCCATTCTTTCTGCAGTTTTGGCCAGACAGCTTGTTAATGAGATGGGTCTTGGATTTCCTGGGTCTTTAGGTTTTGGAATGGGAACTATAATTGCACTGTTCCAAGAGAGTGGTCGGATTCTTGTCACTCATACTCTGTTGATGAGATTCAAGAAGGCTTTTTCACCCTTTTCTCCTAGCTTGGCTAGCATGTTGTAAGTGATTTTGTCCTCGCCTGGAGCTGTATTTTTAGTTTTCTTTGTAGCACTTCTGAGTTCTTTCAGATTGAAAGGTTGGTCTAGTTCGTCAGGTAAGGCTAAAGCATCATCTATTTTTTTCCATCTTGCTGCTTGAAGTCTTTGTTGGTGAGTCAGGTTGCTTGAGGAAGTTGAGTGGAACTGGCTCTTGAAGCAAATAGATTTGCTAGCCTTTCTGCTTCTTGCTCTGGATGAACATGGTGTGGCGGAGCAGGAGGCGATTTTCCTTTGGCCTTGTTGATCTGCCTCCAGATGTCGCCCAAGGACGTATGCTGATTTAGCTTGGCACACCACTCGAGCCATTTTTCTTCTCTGATTTTTGCTGTTTCTTCAAACAATCCCATTATTTGCATTAGCGCGGGAGGAAATGATGTTAGTCGAGTTAGGAGTGAGGAACTGATTCAGAGGTATAAAATAGTCATAGAATTAGTTAGGAGCAATGGCTCCGCCAGTGCTCCTAACACACCATGTTCATCCAGAGCAAGAAGCAGAAAGTCTAGCAAATCTATTTGCTTCAAGAGCCAGTTCCACTCAACTTCCTCAAGCAACTCTGACTCACCAACAAAGACTTCAAGCAGCAAGATGGAAAAAAATAGATGATGCTTTAGCCTTACCTGACGAACTAGACCAACCTTTCAATCTGAAGATTTCAGAAGTGCTACAAAGAAAACTAAAAACACAGCTCCAGGCGAGGACAAAATCACTTACAACATGCTAGCCAAGCTAGGAGAAAAGGGTGAAAAAGCCTTCTTGAATCTCATCAACAGAGTATGAGTGACAAGAATCCGACCACTCTCTTGGAACAGTGCAATTATAGTTCCCATTCCAAAACCTAAAGACCCAGGAAATCCAAGACCCATCTCATTAACAAGCTGTCTGGCCAAAACTGCAGAAAGAATGGCCCTTAATCGAATTGAATGGAAAGCCAATCCACTACACCAAAATATGTTTGCTAACAGAAAAGGTGTTGGAACCACAGAATGCCTTACCTCCCTCCTGGATCAAATCAATGACAAACCTGGAATCCTTATTTTTCTAGACCTTGAAAAAGCCTTCGAGTTAGCCAGTGCTCCAGCTACACTGTGCTGCCTTATGGATATGGAAATCAAAGGACACGCTCTTGCTTTTGCCAAAGGAAGCCTGCTTAACCGAGAAGCTAAAGTCAAATTCCAAGGAAAAACATCGACCTCAAAGAGGCGGGAAAATGGAACTCCTCAGGGAGGAATACTAAGTCCCTTCCTCTTCAACTGTCTCATGGAACAATTCATGAAACTCAAGCTACCAAAAGCCAAACTTCTTAACTATGCCGACGATTTTGTGGTCATCATCAGTGGCAAAGGCGCAAGAAACCATGTACAAAAATGCCTAGATATTATCAGCAGGGAAGCGGAATGCATAGCAGTGAAAATAAACAGCAATAAAACAAAAGCTATGGCCGTTAAAATGAGAACTCAAAACATCAGACTTGCCAATACAAGGACAAGAAATTGAGTAGGTTACCTCTTTTCAATACCTAAGAGTCATAATAGACAACCAGTTGAAATTCACTCAAGAAATTGAATATCTTCGGCAACGCTGTAAAGGCAGAAACTCAGCTTTGCGCTCTCTGACCAGTCCTAGAGAGGGTGCATCTCTACCAGTACTCAAAATGTACTACGTTCAAGCAGTTAGGTCACTCATCGACTATGCTGCTCCTACTGCTACATCCCTCAGTGATATTTCAGTTTCTCCAATGGGAGAAACTGGAAGTGTCTCAAAATGATGCTCTGAGAACAATGCTGGGAGCACCTATATGGACGCGTAGAGAGAACCTTAGAATGGAAACCAATCTACCAGTATTAGAAAACAATGAAACAAAGGATAGCCACCATAATAGGAAAATTTACTGGAACAACCGCCAGACTGTCAATCAAAGACAGCATACAGAGATCCTTTCAGGAAAACCTACAGTATAGAACAAGCTCATGGATGGATAATGTGGTCAAGATTTTAGAGAAAATGGACCTGAAATGTACCAATAAAAACAAAGGGGAAGATAAACCATATCAACACTTTCGATAGCCTCCTCCATGGGAAGAACCGAATCTAAAGATAATCATTGAAAGATTACCAGTTAAAAAATCAGCATGTGACTCGTAGAGGCTCAAGGAAGTAATAGAACAACAAATAGAAACCATTTCTAGACCCACAACGCCTCACATCTTCACAGACGGATCAGTTGATCAAGAAAAAGGTTCTGCTGGGGCAGCAGTTTACACTACCAACCATGAAGCTTACTGGAGCATGAATAGTGGGTGCTCAACATTGCAAACAGAATGATATGCCCTGAAGGAGGCAATAAACTATACAGTTGAGAATAATTTACATGATGTCAACATTTATACCGACTCTAAATCTTCGCTCCAGACATTGTTATCCAGTCAGAACAGAAATGATATACAACTCACAGAAATTCAACATATTGGAAAAGAAGCCCATAATCTAGGGCTGTCAATCACCCTAAATTGGATACCAAGTCACATTGGCATAGATGGTAATGAAAAGGCAGACTCACTAGCAAAAGCTGCCACTGCTCTACCTGTTATACAGGTTCAAATACCTCCAAGTTTCTCACAGATTAAGGAGCAAATCAAAAAGAAAATATTATCAACTATCAAAAGTCGCCACAGAGCCAAAGTAGCGGAAGGAAGATCCACTGCGATATGGTACGAATAAGCCACTGGTTACTCCTCTTTCAAGCCTGGCAAAAAGATATCCAGAGACATTGCAGTAGCCATACACAGATTCAGATTTGGTTACAAGTGCTGCTGGGAGGTGATGAACCCAATAGTTAAAGAGTGTCACATCTGTGAAACTGAAGCAGAGGCGCCACTATTGCACTACTTACTGGAATGTGAAGCTACTGAACCCCTGCGCATCAAACTCAACATTAATCCAACGACATCAGCTGCATTAGATGCCCATTTCACCGCGACTACAATGATTAGAAAAGCCGTTGAGGAATGGGACTCATTAGTGAGCATTCTGCATCTACATCCGCCACCAAGATAATGTTAATAAAACAAGACTAAAACCAGTGCACTAAAACAGAAGCGATAAATAAACAGGGAAAAAGGAGGAATCCCCCACCTCTATTTTAAACTTAGACCCAAATATCACAGAAACAAGGTTATCGCATATAACCAAACTCAATTACGGGCTCACCATAGCCCGTGCTACATGGACACTTCGTTCTGAGTAGCTAAATCTGAAACAAAAACAACAACAGTTAGAAGTAAGGGAGGAATCCCGATCATATGTATCATTCTTCCAAGAAAGCTCGGTTGGGATTACTCCATGGAATCTGGCATTCAGAAACTCGCAGATTTCCTTGTCACTTTCTGTATATGCCCCCTCTGTTTTCCTTAGTCATGTCACTTGGTCGTTCACTAACATTTTCCTTCTTATATGACTATGTAGTAATTTAGGTTGATTTTTCGCTTTGATTGCAATATCGTTCTCATGGTTCATTTCCAATATTCTCCTGTTAGTTTAGTTCATGTATTATGCATTCCATACCCATCTTGTGGGCGGTAGTGGAAAAGGATTACAGAGCCTTAATGGGTTAATGGTTAAGGGGTAATGGGCTCCGGGACTGAACCCCACAATTCATTTAGCTAAGCAAATTGCAATCTAGATGAGCTAGTCATAAAATTCAATACACATCGTCACATCAATAATGGGCTCGAGATCGACCACAAGTACAGTTTCTAAATTAAGCAACTGACATATATGGAGAGCTAGTGTCAAAATTGATATGTTTGTCCTTCACACCGCCCCCAATCCATTGGGCATCGGTGGATAGGTAACAATCACTTGGTTATTACCTACAGTTAGCAAACTGGGGATATTTGGCCATGACTTCTGGTAGCAGATCATATTGAATGAAATATTTACACTTCTGGAACATTTGTAAAGGAATTGTCTCTGAATTCACATATCTTTTCGCACTCTTTATATTTATATATTCGTTCCTAGCTCTTTTGCATCTTATCCTGTTGTCGTCTGTCTTTTATCCTCTGTACTCCTCCACTCCCATCTCCTTCTCATTTTTGCTTCCTGGCACTGTCAATTAAATCATGCGTTTCTATTCCCTCGAACATTTTCTTTTACTGTTGGTATAAAACACGTTGGCCACCTTGCATTTCCACTTGACTAAGTCCATCATATCTTGCACTGTTTTTCCTATTTGTTCTTCTTCCCCCTGCACTTTTCCCAGATATTATGTTATACTCCTGTAATCATCTTTCTTATAGTCTCTTCTCCTTTCCCAGACCTCTTGCCCCGTGGTCACAATATTAAGTTCAATTATGTAGTCAAAGACTAGGACACAGTGGTCACTGGCTCCTAGTGGTATTTCATGTTCCATATTCGAAATGTCTTCGTCATTCTGGGTAAAAATCAGGACTAATAGGCTTGGTGTAGTTCTTCATAAGTTGGGTTAGGAAAATCCTGTTTATAACTTCCACTAATCTTCCTCCCCACGTTTCTTCCCAGCCATGGGGATTTCTTGATTCACAGTCGAGCTTTCCCTAATTGAGGAGTGTGTGTGTGTTTAATATATACTACATATTATAAAATTAATAGGTCAGAAATCAGTACATTAGACAACCAATGGTTGGACAAGTTTACAGCTCGATCCTCCATGCACAAATAGGTGAATACACAAACACACTCAAACACTATTCACTCACAGAACACAGACCACGAACCTTATTCACTCACAGAACACAGACCACGAACCTTATTCACTCACAGAACACAGACCACGAACCTTATTCACTCACAGAACACAAACCACGAACCTTATTCACTCACAGAACACAGACCACGAACCTTATTCACTCACAGTACACAGACCACGAACCTTATTCACTCACAGAACACAGACGACGAAACTTATTCACTCACAGTACGCAGACCACGAAAAACTATTCACTCACAGTACACAGACCACGAACCTTATTCACTCACAGTACACAGACCACGATTTGCAGAAATGCTTAAAAAGAGCCCTGAAACTAGGTCTGCAGTTAGAGAAGTTGCCATGGAAGTGGCTTCTTCTCAGGAAGCAGCTAGATGTACTAGCCAGCTGATAGAGCGAAAAAGAGCAGTAGTAATAATAGGCATTCAGGAGCAAACAGGGACCAGTCGAGTGGAAAGGAGAGACAAGGACAAAAATGAAGTTAATGAAATCCTTAAAGGGATAAAGATGGAGAGGGCTGACCAAGATATTGAAAAGGTTTTCAGAGTTGGACAGTACAACAAGAACAGAGACCATGTAATAAAGGTGGTATTCAAGAGCGAGTGAACAAAAGAGAACTTGCTAGCAAGGAAGAGCAGACTAGCAAATGTACAGAGGTTCAAAAAGGTATTCCTGCAGAGGGATATGACAAGGGATGAGAGAGAGAGGGCAGCAGTTGCGAGGAGGGAGTGCAGGGAGAAAGAAAGGAATCAGGGAGCCACAACCCGGAGCCCTACAATCCCAGAGGGGAACGGGGAACCCTCCACAAGCGACTCAAGAGACACATTGAGAGAAGCACCCCCCCCCCCATCCTCCATCCAATAGATGCCCTACCTCCCCCCCACCATGCCCTCCCTTCTCCCCCACCCCAAAGCCCTCCTTAATCCTTCATGCCCTCCCTTCTCCCCCACCCCAAAGCCCTCCTTAATCCTTCATGCCCTCCCTTCTCCCCCATCCCCAAGCCCTTCATTCTCCCCTGTCCCCCCCCCCCTAAACCCTCCAGTATCCTCCACCCTCCTGAGCCCTCCCTCCCCCCCTCCCACTCTCCTCAGCCCTCCCTTTTTCCTCATCCCCCTCAGCACTCCCTATCCCACAACCTTCCCCCCCAAGCCCTCCTTCCTTTTATGCCCTCCCAAGCATAAAGCATAAAGCCCCCCCATTCCTCCTCATTCCCCCAAGCCCTCCCTCCTCCCATACCCCCCTAAGCCCCAACTTCTCCCACACTCTCCAAAGCCTCCCCCTTTCACCCCCTCCCCCAAGCCTCCCCTGCTCACCCACCCCCCCAAGACCTCTTTTCTCCCCCCCCCCCAACCCTCCCCCCCCCCTACACCACCCTCCCCGTACCAGATCCTCCCAGCCCCCGCACACCCCATACCCCCCCAAGTCCCCCTTCATAGCCCCCCCCCCCCCTCCATCCTGGTCCCTCCCTGTTTCCCTGCTTCAAGGGAAGCAATAGGATCTGAGAAAGGACAGAAGAGAGTCAGCTTAAGGGTGATGTACTCGAACATAGATGGGATCACCAGCAAGGCAAGTGAACTACGGGAAAGAACACAAGAAGTGAACCCAGATATAATCGGACTCACAGAAACAAAACTCTCAGGTATCATAACGAATGCGGTGTTTCCCCAGAACTATACTGTAATAAGGAAAGAGAGGGAAGGACGGGGAGGAGGTGGAGTGGCCCTACTAATAAGAAAGGAATGGAGCTTCAAGGAGATGATCATCCCGGGATGCGAGGGATTCAGAGACTACATAACAGGAACCATGACATTGGGAGGAGCAAAAGTAGTAGTAGCAGTGATATATAACCCTCCACCAAATGACAGAACACCAAGGCAAGAGTAGTAGGCATCCTTCAGTCTAAAGACTATGGAGTTGTGCCCTGACAGGGCACAAAGCCTGGGTAGGTAGATATGGAGATGAAGCTGTTACCCATGCAGCAGGTCCCCCCTCTCCACGTTGATGAAATTATCCAATAGAAAGGCAAATGCCAATACGCATGGTTCCAGCAACGTTGCAGGAGCTGCCAGAACGAGGTCGACGTCAACAACGAACTGCCTTAGGGGCTCCAACTCCGGGGTTTTCCTCGAGGTTAACTCCTGAAGCCTTTTCCAAAAAAGGGGTATGGCCGCAAGGCAGCAGAGGTTTAAAATCAGGGTTTTCCTTCCCCTAGATGGGCTGCCTTCCCAGGCTATCGAGTCCCATCTACCCGGAGCAGCTGGTTTTAAGGCGCCAGAGGCACACCCTCGCCCCTTCTCCTGTCGATAAAAGCAGTTCCGCCGGACTTAACGACTAAGCCACCCGTGCAGGCCAGGAGTTGGACTTGGTTGTCAGATGCTATTGGAGACGCATGCTGTATAGGAGCATTTTATAGGTCATGGGAGCTCGTCCCCCATTACCACCCCCTGGCTATGACAACCCCTTGGAACTGGGAAGGCAAGAGTATAACAACAACAACATGGCAGTTAACACTATAATTGAGAAGGCAGCCACTGCGGCCTGTAGAAATAGATCCCATCTGCTCATCATGGGAGACTTCAATCACGGAAAGATAGACTGGGAGAACAAGGAACCGCACGGAGGAGAGGATACATGGAGAGTCAAACTAATGGAGGTGGTGACAAGAAACTTTCTAAGCCAACATGTCAGGGAACGCACTAGGATAAGAGGAAACGATGAACCAGCGAGACTCGACCTGGTCTTCACTCTGAACGACTCCGACATAGGGGAAATCAGCTATGAGGCTCCAGTAGGAATGAGCGACCACAGTGTGCTGGAGTTTGAGTATCTGGTTGAGGAAGGGTTATTGAACTGGAGGAGGGGTACTGAAAACAAAAAAATGGCATTCCGAAAGGGAAACTATGAGGAGTTAAGAAAATTCCTAACAGATATGACATGGGAAACAGAGCGCAGGGGAAAGACGGCCCAGGACATGATGGACTTCATCACGCACAAGTGCAAGGAAGCAGCGAACAAGTTTATCCCAGTTCAAAAGGAAACCAATGAAATGTAGATGAGAAACCCATGGTTTAATCAGAGATGTAGGCTAGCTAAGCAGCAAAGTAATAGGACATGGAGAAACTATAGGAATAACAGGACACTTGAGAGCAGAGAAAGATATCAGAGTGCTAGGAATGAATATGTCAGGATGAGAAAAGAGGCAGAAAGACAATACGAAAATGACATCGCAAGCAAGGCAAAGACTCAACCCAAATTGCTGCATAGCCACATCAGGAGAAAAACAACAGTAAAGGAAAAGGTAATGAATATAAGGATAGGGGCAGAAGAATTCACTACAAACGACAAGGAAGTGTGTGAGGAACTGAATAAGAAATTCCAGGAGGTCTTCACCTTAGAGCAAGGAGAGATTCCAGAGATAAGAGAGGGAATAGTTACCCAGGAACCACTAGAAGAGTTTGAGATTACCAGTGGGGAAGTAAAAAAGTGTTTACTAGAGTTGGATGTGACAAAGGCTATAGGCCCAGATGGAATCTCCCCTTGGATACTAAGGGAAAGAGCAGAAGCACTGTGCCTGCCACTCTCCATAGTGTATAACAAATTACTGTAAACAGGGGAACTGCCAGAAATTTGGAAGGCAGCTAATGTAGTTCCAATATACAAGAAAGGGGATAGGCAGGAGGCACTGAACTACAGGCCAGTGTCCCTAACCTGCATACCATGCAAGCTGATGGAGAAGATTGTGCGAAGAAAGCTAGTGGAGCACCTGGAGCGAAGGAACTTTGTAACGCAGCATCAACATGGGTTCAGGGATGACAAGTCCTGCCTCACAAGGCTAATTGAATTCTACGACCAGGCAACAAAAAATCAGGCAAGAAAGAGAGGGGTGGGCAGACTGCATATTTTTGGATTGTCAAAAAGTCTTTGATACAGTACCACAGAAGAGGCTAGTGAAAAAGCTGGAGATGCAGGCTGGAGTGAAAGGGAAGGTACTCCGCTGGATAAGAGAGTACCTAAGTAACAGAAGACAACGAGTCATTGTGAGGGGTGAGGTCTCGGATTGGCGTGACGTCACAAGTGGAGTCCCGCAGAGGTCGGTCCTTGGACCTATACTATTTCTGATATATGTAAATGATTTCCAAGAGAGTATAGAATCGTTTCTATCAATGTTTGCTGATGATGCAAAAAATTATGAGGAGGATTGAAACAGAGGATGATAGTAGGAGGCTACAGGACGACCTAGACAGACTGAATGAATGGTCCAACAAATGGCTGTTAAAGTTTAACCCGAGTAAATGCAAAGTAATGAAACTAGGCGGTGGTAACAGGAGGCCAGACACAAGACACAGAATAGGAGATGAAGTACTTAATGAAACGGAAAGAGAGAAAGATCTAGGAATTGATATCACACTAAACCTGTCTCCTGAAGCCCACATAAAAAGAATTACGTCTGCGGCATAGGCGAGGCTGGCTAACATCAGAACAGCCTTCAGGAACCTGTGTGAGGAATCGTTTAGATTCTTGTATACCACATACGTAAGACCAATCCTGGAGTATGCGGCCCCAGCATGGAGCCCGTACCTTGTCAAGCACAAGACGAAGCTGGAAAAAGTTCAGAGGTATGCCACTAGACTAGTCCCAAAACTAAGAGGCATGAGTTACGAGGAAAGACTGTGGGAAATGCACCTTACGACACTGGAAGACAGAAGGGTGAGGGAAAATATGATCACTACCTACAAAAATCCTCAGGGGAATTGACAGGGTAGACAAGAATATACTATTCAACACTGGCGGTACGCGAACAAGGGGACACAAGTGGAAACTGAGTACCCAAATGAGCCACAGGAACGTTAGAAAGAACTTTTTCAGTGTCAGAGAAGTTAACAGGTGGAATGCATTAGGCAGAGATGTGGTGGAGGCTGACTCCATACACAGTTTTAAATGTAGATATGATAGAGCCCAGTAGGCTCAGGAATCTGTACACCAGTTGGTTGACAGTTGAGAGGGGGGGGGCCAAAAGAGCCAAAGTTCAACCCCCACAAGCACAATTAGGTGAGTACAATTAGGTGAGTACGAAAAACTCTTCACTCACAGGATACAACCCATGAACACTATTGACTCACAGTAAACAGAACACGAACTCTTAAACACAGTGACATTCTTTGTGTAAAGAAGTTTATCTTATGTGGTCTTAACCTTGCAGGAACATCGTTCTGGACAAATTTTTCAAAAGGAACCTCTCCTCAGACATCATACAGAAGATCACTAGAGACTTCATCACCTTAAGGAATGCCGGCATGAAGGTATGGTGAGCTGAACACAATATTGTGAGCTGAACACAATATTGTGAGCTGAACACAATATTGTGAGCTGAACACAATATTGTGAGCTGAACACAATACGGTGAGCTGAACACAATATGGTTGCACTGTCTTGCATGTTGAGCTTAACACAATATGGTGAGATTGTCTTGCATGCAGGTATGGTGAGATTAACACAATATGGTCAGATTAACACAATATGGTTAGATACGGCCACCATCAATCACGCTGCACCGGACAGGAGAGATGCGGAGTGTGCACCCAGTGACATCCAACCAAAGACTGTATAGCCAAGCACAAGGCAAACCAGACCACAACAGCCAAATATCCAAATTGTGGAGGCAAACATCATGCCTGGAGCACAACCTGCTCTGCACGGAAAGAAAAAGTGCAGACAGCTCAGGCCAGGATAAACACACAGACCAGCACTACATACACCAACACCAACGTCTGGAACACTCGTACACAGCCACAACAGACACCCACTCTCACAGAGCAAAACTTCCCGAATCTATTAATTCCAAATCAGAAAATACACAAAAGTGCTGCAGAAATACAGCAAATGCAAAAGAGCAGAAAACAATTACTTTCGGAATCAACACAACAGATATACAGTTTTACCCCCGAGGTCCAGCTGAAAAACATCGTGAAGATCATGGCAGAGACCATTATCAATTGCCTACAGGTGACGCCTCACGCCTCACAACAACAGACTCAAGAAATCACTTGTGTGATAATGGACAAGATCGTGCAGCAGACCACAGTTACACGAGAAATAGACAGTCTGAGACAAGACGAAGCACAAGAGGACAAACAGTGCAACATGGACATACAGACTACCAACAACAGTCGGGTAGTCAAGACACCAGAACATCAACATTTACAACAGCAACTGCAAGAAGCAGTGACCACCCAAGATCAACAGAATCTTACAACACAAGAGAGACAACAACAGCCAATGTAGTCTGATATGCAGCAACACCAACAAAGACGTATTGAACAGCAGAGATGCACAGGTTCCAACAACACAAGAAACAGCCACGAGCAATCAATGCAGTCCGACATGCAGCAATACCAACAACAAAGCGATGGACCACAGTTATGCACAGATTCCAACAACGCCGGGGATGACCACGAACAATCAATGCAGTCCGATTTGCAGCGACACGACTTGCGAGGTGGAGAATATAGAGGTCGATTCCGAAGAGGAGTTCTAGTAGAACAAGCAACACCAACCGAAACCGTCGTCTGGCCATTACGAATACTGCAGTGGAACATACAAGGTCTTGGAAATAAAAACCACACACTTCAGGAGGCTGCAATCAGCACGAAAGCAGATATAATCGTTTTGGAAGAAACTTTTTTCCCAGCCACGAAATCCTTCAGATTAGCTGGATATCAGTACTGTTATACCGTATGAGCAGGGGAGACAAAGAGGGTTAATGACCCTAGTCAGGCACACCATACCCAGCAAGAAAATAGACTCAGTTTCATGTGGGGATGGAGTAGAGGTATTAGTAGTAACAGTGAATATGGCTAATATTGAGCTCCTCATATACAACGTCTACAAGCCCCCTAGACGTAAACTAGAAGCAGAGGCAGTGCTTACCTTGGCCACGCAGGAAAATGTAATTATTGCTGGGGATTTTAATGCTCATCATCAAGAGTTAGGTGCAACTGGGCCAGCCAATGCAGATGGGCGCCATTTAGCTGCAGCTCTGCGAGAAGTACCTGAAATTACACTTCTCAACACTGGGGAACCCACTCACATTCTAGGAGGTTCCCTTGATCTTACATTCATCTCAACAGCACTCAAGCATCAGGCGAAGTGGGAAGTAGACCCGGTGATCACCAGTGACCACTATGCTACTGTCACGACACTAAACCTGGCACGACCTCCTCCACCACCTGCACAGCCTAGGTGGAATTTAAGAATGGCCAATTGGAATATATACCAAGAAGAACGTGAAAAATGGTATGCAACACACACGCCACCTGAGGATTTGAACATACACGAGACCAATCTGCAGGAAGCCATTGCAGCTGCTGCAATCAAAGCTATTCCAATCATTATCACAGGAAACACAAAACGAAAGAACTATTGGTTCTATAGTAATGAAGTTAAAGAACAGAACCACAGAGTCAACATCTTCAGAAAACACCTAAACAGAAACCCCACACCAGATGGAAGAACTCTGCTAAGAGCGGTGATATCTGAAGCAAGACGAGTTTCTCGAGCTGTAAAGGAGGCAAGATGGTTTGAGTGGTGTCAAACTCTAAATGAACATAGTAGTCTTGGCAAGATATGGGGTCAGATTAAAACTATATCAGGTCGACCAGCCCGGCCACAGGCATGTATTCAACCATTGCAGGAGGCTGAGAGACTTGCTCTCCAATTTGCAGAAAGAACAGCTTCATATCAGCTTCCTGCAATGGTCCGAAGGCAGCAAGAACAATTAAAACAAGAGAGGTTGACAGTCATTCATGAGAGCATAGCTATAAATGACGAATGTGACTGTCCCTTCACCACACAAGAACTAATCAGGGCCAAAAAAGGTGGTAAGGACACTGCACCAGGTGCTGATAACATTACATACTCAATGGTCGCACACGCAGGTCCTGCTGGAGAACAGGGAATATTGGACGTCATCAATGCATCTTGGCAGCAACGCAAACTACCGACCTCTTGGAAGCAAGCAGACATCATACCGATTCCTAAGCCGAAAGAACCTGGTAATTACAGACCCATTTCATTAACGTCATGCATTAGTAAAACTGCAGAACGGATGGTCTTAAATAGGCTACTGTGGAAGACTGGAGACCTTCATAAACACATATTTGGCTTCACTAGAGGAGTAGGTACTGCCAACTGCATAGCAACATTACTAGGAACAGTTAACTCGGGTCCAGCTATAGTGATCTTCCTTGATCTAGAAAAAGCATTTGAACTTGCAAGCCCGCAAGCAATATTACACACCTTAGTTAAAAAAGGTGTAAAGGGAAAAATGCTTGCATGGATTCAAGATTACCTAAGTCACAGGTATGCCAGAGTAAAGTTGCAAGGACAAGTGTCGGACTACCACTTGCACGAGAATGGGACTCCACAAGGAGTCGTCCTCAGTCCTAGTCTTTTTAACATCCTTGTGGAAAACCTTGTTACCATGACATTTACAGAAGGGGTTAAATTGCTAAGCTATGCTGATGATATATAGCATTAGTCATTACAGGTCCTTCACTTCTAAATAAAGCTCAAGGTGCATTAGATAAAGTAGCATCTGAATGCAGTGTTTTAGGGCTAAAAATATCTGCACAGAAGTCTAAGGCAATGAGACTAGGCGGCAACACTCCAGACAGGCACCTACGCATTCAAGACATTAACCTTCAGTGGGTTACACAATATCAATATCTCGGAGTGTGGATAGATTTTAAAATGACATTCAATAAGCAAATTCAATATCTAAAGGAGAAAGCAAAATCACGACTAAATATAATGAGAACAATCACAGGGCCCCGTCTAGGAGCGGGACACAAAGTGTTAAGGATGTTTTACATACACGCCGTTCGTTCCCTAGTTGATTATGCAGCGCCTGCCTTACTCACTCTTTCTCCTGGTCAGTGGGCTAACGTTGAGGTTCTTCAAAATGATGCATTGCGAATCATAACAGGAGCTCCCAGATGGACTAAAATACTGAACCTAAGAGTAGAAACCAAGCTAACGTCGATTGAAATAAGGGTAAAAGGGATTGCTGCGTGCATGCTGACCAAGATATTGACTAGACCTAGAATCAGTTCACTTAAAGATATAATCACTGGAGCACTAACTCTGGACAGAAGAGCCTCCAATAGCAACAGGTGGACCCATTGTGCGATAAACACCATCAATACATTCGATATAACAAACACAGTCACTGAGTGGGGTGTCGACGAAATACATGCAGACTTTGTTATGCAAGCCCCTTGGGAATCTCTGCCAGCAGACTTTAAGATTATGGCTCTTGAAAGAAAGAAGAACCAGACAAATCCTCATCTGCTACGTAACATTGCACAGATGCATATAGAAGCAAACATGGCATCCGACAGCTTCACTTACTTCACAGATGGATCAGTAGACCAGCAGGGACAAGAAACCAGAGCTGCAGTTAAAGCAGGAAACTCTGTAAATAGTTGGAGGCTCTCAAATGGGTGTTCGACTTTACAAACAGAGATGCTAGCCATTCAAAAGGCTTTGGAACATGCTCTTGCTGAACACCGACAACATGTTATCATACATACAGATTCGAGAACCGCCATTGAAACCTTGCAACAAGAACACATATGTGATAACATCCATCTGATCACAAATGTCATATCATTCATGCAAACACTCAAACGACAAGGCCGACGGGTACTTATCAACTGGGTGCCAAGTCATGTGGGAATAATAGGAAATGACATTGCAGACGAAGCTGCAAAACTTGCTACTAAGAGGAGAAATGTAGACATTTACATACCACAGAGTCTATCACAGATTAAGAAAGTAATTAGAAACAGAGCAATGCAAAAGATGTACAGTGACCACAACACAGCATTTGCAACATCAGGGTCTGCGGGTTGGTACAAGAATTCAACCAACTACGAACCACTTAGTTTGATGAAAGGGAACAGTAGAGCAACAGAAGTGCATTTACATCGCATCAGGCTTGGATACCCATGTGCATGGGAAATAGGCTTACAGGTTCCGGAAGATGAGAGGAAATGTCAGCACTGTGGAGAAATGCCCGACAGACCACTGGAACATTATCTAACACAGTGCACAGTTACAAACCCATTAAGATTTCAACTTAGATTCAACAGAGCAGAAGAAGTTGTTAAACACATATGGCAAAATCTTACTGAAGCGACCATACGAGTCATAAATACTCATACTCCGCCCAAGTAAAACAGAAACAAGCAACACTTAGTGGGCCAGCCAGAGACTTAGGACCCGCGCAGGAATATCCCTGAAAAAAAAAAAAAAAGCTTAATTAACACAATATGGTGATAGTAACTCAACATGATGAGACTGTTTTGCATTGTTAGCTTATGACAATATAGCAAGCTTAACACAATATTGAGATTGTCTTGAATGATGAGCATAACAAAATATGGTGATATTGTCTTGTATAGTGAGATTTACACAATAGTGTGAGATTTTCTTGCATAAAGGTATCGTGAGCTTAACACATTATGGTGAGAGTGTCTTGTATTGTGAGGCAAACACAATGAGGGCAGATTGTCTTGTATGGTGGGCTTACCACAATTTGGTGAGATTATCTTGCATAGTGAGCTAAATAAAATATAGTGAGAGTGTCATGCATGGTGAGCCTAACACAATTTGGTGAGCTTAACTCAATATGGTGAGACAGTTTTGCATGGCGAGCTGAACACACTATGGTAAGATGAACAAAATATGGTTAGATTGTCTTGAATTGTAAGTTTAACACAAATATGGTGAGATTGTCTTTTACAGTGAGCTTAACACAATATGGTGAACGTAACACAATATGGTAAGGTTTACACTATATTGTAAGCTTAACACAATATGGTGAGATGGTCTTTTGCGGTGAGCTTAACACCATATGTTTGAAATTATCCAACCATTATACAACATTTTTGTATTATAATACATCATCATCATTGTATTAACCACAATAATTACTAATCTTACTAATTCGTAGAATTAATCCATTACTGTTTTCTATTGCGAGACAATATTCTGTCAAATCCTTCCTGGTCCCATGACGCCGTGAGGTAGCGACAGGCTAAGACATGAAAAATTCAACGTAGTGTTGGGATTTTTACCGAGTCCAGTTACATGCTCTTTCTTTCCAAATATAATCTTTTATGAAGGAGTCTACTCATTTAGCGTACTGAACTTGATCATTTAATCAGATTGATTATATCACTAAATATTATTGCGAGGTAAAACAAATATACGTTGACCCTTCTCGTTTTATTTGTGCAATGTTAAATTAAACCTATTGCCTTTCGAAAAGATGTATTATGACTTGATACATTTATTAGTGACATCAGTACTTGTCATGATTCCTTACTTCCCTAATTAATTACCAGTAAATAAAATACTTTAAGCTCGAGATCACTTTGGAGTTTTCTGCGCATGCGTATCCGAGCGAGGGGTTAGGAGGAGAGCATCACTTCAGACTCTGCCACGCGCACTGACAGGCTCGCCATTCAGACGCTATATTAGCAGCGTGTTATGGGCGTGTTACCAGCGTGCAAGAGAGAGAAACGACATTGCAAGGAACTTGCTTAGTATCATTTTATTCGCCCCCACAACCACGAGAGCGGTGCCATGTTAATTCGGCACATAACGGCAGTGTCCTGGAACTTTTTAACTCTCCAGCCCATAATGGACGTCTTAACAACAGTACTGCAGGATGGTGGACTGGAATCGTTCCACTTGACCAACGGACATTTGGCCCGGGAACTATTATTTGCTTTTCTGTTTCTTGTGATCACATATAACATTTAGGCTAGTTGTCATTAGGCTGCGAAAATCCAGTACGTTTACTCTAACAGTTTCCGTAATTATTTTAGGAAATCATACTCTTTAATTTATGTAGAAGAATTCTAAAGTGTCAGATATATCGCTTAAATTATATGTGGAAGAATTCCGTATTATTAGGTATATCTTATTTCTTTACGTAGAAGATTTCTACATTGTAATTGCCTTTCAGCTCTTGAGTCCACGTCAAGCAAGGAGCTGGATCAAATCAATGGCGCTGGTTCACGTGAAGAACCAACCTTGGTTCTTGGCGAAGTAAGTAAGAAATTATCAAAAGAAGGCACCAAACCGGGAAGCCTATGTAGCACCATCAAATGCGCAGAATAATCAGAGGGCGCTAAATATCACCAAGGATGCCAATACGAGAACAAAAACGCATAAGGCGAACGATATCAAAAGTATCGGAGTCACCAAGAATTCTATTGAGGGACAGGTGACCGCGAGGGGCGGTCGGAAAGCAAGACACACGCTCGTCCTGGAAGTCAGGACATTCGAGAAGGACATGCACGACTGTAAGAGGGACAATGCAACTAGGACAATAAGGAGCTGGGCGGCGCTCCATCAAGTGACCATGGGTTAAGCCAGTATGGCCAATACGCAACCTCGCCAGAGCTGTTTCCTATCGCCGGTTACGGTAGATTGATTGATGAAGATTAAGCCACCCAAAAGGTGGCACGGGCATGAATAGCCCGTAAGTGGTGGCTCTTTTGAGCCATCACCAGTATCAAGAGCTGATACTGGAGATCTGTGGAGGTGCGACTACACCCTGTGTGACGGGAAATGTCTCCCCCCCCCCCCCTCCCGGTTACGGTAGGTTCTTGGCAAAGAACCAACCACCTTCACGTGCAACGATTTGCCCGACGCAACCCGTCGTCAGTGGAATGTGGCGACCGATTTCACATCTCTTAATTTTACAGCTAAGCTGTCAATTGTTGTTGTAGAGAAATAACCATGTAGTTACATTAATGATCTCTAAATGAGATCAATACTACTAACCCATTGATTTGACCATATACTTGGTCATACTACTGTAGTATTTTGAGGTACATTTGCCTCTAATTAGTATTATTATAATCCATTTAATTTCCATTCATATTATTATTACTCTGGCGAAGAACCAGCGCCAGAATCATGCTTGGGATTTATTAATTAATTAATAACATCTATAGGACACTAGTTCATGGTATTAATATCAAACCCCTTGCTCTACCTAGTTTTCCACTTTTTAAAAAAAAAGTGGCGGTACTTTGTAGCTATCGAAAATAGTATCAATTTAAATTAATTACTTGAGTCAAGTTTTCCCACACCATATAGTGAGCTTAAGACGATATGGTGAGATTGTCTTGTATGGTAAGACTAACACAATATGGTGAAATTATGCTGTACGGTGAGCTTTACACAATAGTGTGAGTTTGTCTTATATGGTGAGTTTAACACAATATGGTGAGATTGTCTTTTATTGTGAGCCTATCACAATATAGTGAGATTGTTTTGCATTGTGAGCTTAACACGATATGGTGAAATTTTCTATTCTGGTGAGCTTAACACACTATAGTGAAATTGTCATATATGGTGAGCAAAACACAATATTGCGAGATTTCTTTGCATGTTGTGCTTAACGCAATATGGAGAGATAATCTTAAATGGAGATTAACACAATATGGATAGATTGTCTTACATGAAGAGCTTAACTCAAAATGGTGAGATTGTCTTGTGTGGTGAGCTTAAACAAATATGGTGACATTGTTGTGCCTGGTTAGTTTTACACAATATGGTGAGATTTTCTTGCATGGTGAGCTTAACACAATACTGTGAGATTGTCATATACAGAGAGCGTAACACTATATGGTGAGATTGTCTTGGTTGGTATGCTTAACACAGTATTGTGAGACCTTCTTATATAGTGAGCGTAACTTAATATGTTAAGCTTTACACAAGAGTAAGCTGAGTGTGATATAGCGGTACCTGAGTGTGATATAGCGGTACCTGAGTGTAATATAGCGGTACCTGAGTGTGATATAGCGGTACCTGAGTGTGATATAGCGGTACCTGAGTGTGATATAACAGTACCTGAGTGTGATATAACAGTACCTGAGTGTGATATAACAGTACCTGAGTGTGATATAACAGTACCTGAGTGTGATATAACAGAACCTGAGTGTGATATAACAGAACACCACCATACCTCACCATACAGCCCCAGACCTCACCATACAGCCCCAGACTTCACCATACAGCCCCAGACTTCACCATACAGCCCCAGACCTCACCATACAGCCCCAGACCTCACCATACAGCCCCAGACCTCACCATACAGCACCAGACCTCACCATACAGCACCAGACCTCACCATACAGCACCAGACCTCACCATACAGCACCAGACCTAACCATACAGCACCAGACCTCACCATACAGCGCCAGACCTCACCATACAGTACCAAACCTCACCATACAGCACCAGACGTCACCATACAGTACCAAACCTCACCATACACCACCAGACCTCACCATACAGTACCAAACCTCACCATACAGCACCATACCTCACCATACACCACCAGACCTCACCATACAGCACCAGACCTCACCATACAGCACCAGACCTCACCATACACCACCAGACCTCACCATACAGCACCAGACCTCACCATACACCACCAGACCTCACCATACACCACCAGACCTCACCATACAGCACCAGACCTCACCATACAGCACCAGACCTCACCATACAGCACCAGACCTCACCATACACCACCAGACCTCACCATACACCACCAGACCTCACCATACAGCACCAGACCTCACCATACACCACCAGACCTCACCATACACCACCAGACCTCACCATACACCACTATACAGTACCAAACCTCACCATACACCACCAGACCTCACCATACAGCACCAGACCTCACCATACACCACCAGACCTCACCATACAGCACCAAACCTCACCATACACCACCGGACCTCACCATACAGCACCAGACCTCACCATACAGCACCATACAGCACCAGACCTCACCATACAGCACCAGACCTCACCACACAGCACCAGAAGTCACCATACAGCACCGGGCCTCACCATACAGCACCATACCTCACCATACACCATCAGACTTCACCATACACGATCAGACCTCACCATACAGCACCGGACCTCACCATACAGCACCATACCTCACCATACACCACCAGACCTCACCATACAGCACCAAACCTCACCATACACCACCGGACCTCACCATACAGCACCAGACCTCACCATACAGCACCATACAGCACCAGACCTCACAATACAGCACCATACAGCACCAGACCTCACCATACAGCACCAGACCTCACCACACAGCACCAGAAGTCACCATACAGCACCGGACCTCACCATACAGCACCATACCTCACCATACACCATCAGACTTCACCATACACGATCAGACCTCACCATACAGCACCGGACCTCACCATACAGCACCATACCTCACCATACACCACCAGACCTCACCATACAGCACCAGACCTCACCATACAGCACCAGACCTCACCATACACCACCAGACCTCACCATACAGCACCATACCTCACCATACAGCACCAGACCTCACCATACAGCAACAGACTTCACCATACACCATCAGACTTCACCATACACCATCAGACCTCACCATACAGCACCAGACCTCACCATACAGCACCATACCTCACCATACACCACCAGACCTCACCATACAGCACCTGACCTCACCATACAGCACCAGACCTCACCATACAGTACCAGACCTCACCATACAGCACCAGACCTCACCATACAGTACCAGACCTCACCATACAGTACCAGACCTCACCATACAGCACCAGACCTCACCATACAGTACCAGACCTCACCATACAGTACCAGACCTCACCATACAGCACCAGACCTCACCATACAGTACCAGACCTCACCATACAGTACCAGACCTCACCATACAGCACCAGACCTCACCATACAGTACCAGACCTCACCATACAGTACCAGACCTCACCATACAGCACCAGACCTCACCATACAGTACCAGACCTCACCATGCAGCACCAGACCTCACCATACAGTACCAGACCTCACCATACAGTACCAGACCTCACCATACAGCACCAGACCTCACCATACAGTACCAGACCTCACCATACAGTACCAGACCTCACCATACAGTACCAGACCTCACCATACAGCACCAGACCTCACCATACAGCACCAGACCTCACCATACAGCACCAGACCTCACCATACAGCACCAGACCTCACTACACAGTACCAGACCTCACCATACAGTACCAGACCTCACCATACAGCACCAAACCTCACCATACAGCACCAGACCTCACCATACAGCACCAAACCTCACCATACAGCACCAGACCTCACCATACAGCACCAGACCTCACCATACAGCACCAGACCTCACTACACAGTACCAGACCTCACCATACAGTACCAGACCTCACTATACAGCACCAGACCTCACCATACAGCACCAGACCTCACCATACAGCACCAGACCTCACTACACAGTACCAGACCTCACCATACAGTACCAGACCTCACCATACAGTACCAGACCTCACCATACAGTACCAGACCTCACCATACAGCACCAGACCTCACCATACAGCACCAGACCTCACCATACAGCACCAGACCTCACCATACAGCACCAAACCTCACTACACAGTACCAGACCTCACCATACAGTACCAGACCTCACCATACAGCACCAAACCTCACCATACAGCACCATACCTCACCATACAGCACCAGACCTCACCATACAGCACCAGACCTCACTACACAGCATCAGACCTAACCATACAGCACCAGACCTCACTACACAGCATCAGACCTAACCGTAGAGCACCAGACCTCACTACACAGCATCAGACCTAACCATACACCATGTTGGAAATTTCCAACACTAATAAACTACTATTGTATTATAATAAATCATTATTATTATATACTAACTACAGTAGTCACTAAATTTACTAACAGTAGTGTCAACATAAACTAACCATTGTATCTGCGTATTAATGCTAGAATTCTTATGAAATAGAGCACCAACATTGCGTCAGATAATGTCTAGTTAAACACATTTATTACCAATGTGTTAGAGAATTGAATGTGGTTCTCTAAAATCATCAGTATTCCGTGTGATAATTATTTACGGATAACATAACTCCCAATAATTCTAAATCGAGAGTTTTTAGTTACAATTGTTATCAAGTAATAGTTTTTTTCTGTCACGCGTAAATACCATGGAGAAAACTAAAATCTACTCCATTTCTCGTTTAACGCCATAAGACGAGAAGGCGATAATATTTAAATCCCTCTAATTGCAACCCAGTCCTCATTAAAGTATTTCAGCCACAATTGCGCGAAATAGTATTATTCGTGATTAATAATTTCTGTGGTGAATGCGAGACGCGGGTTGGGGAAGGGGGCGACGCCATTGTGAAGCGAGCGTGCTTGGACAGCGGAAGGTCATGGCGTCAAGAGTGGCGAGACATGTGGCGTTTGGGAGTTATCAGCAAGAATTACACTGATACCCAACTAATACTGAATAATTATTCTTCCACGTGCTCCATAGTGCTCAGCCAACCAATAACGCGTCTAGAATTAAGCCAAAACCCACAAACACGTGTACGCTGTGAAAGTTTGTGACTGGCAGACCCGATATCGGCAGACTTCAGTAGTAGCTGCGCTCACGTTAAGTATAGTTTCTTTCTTGATGCATCATTTAAGATTGTATATTTGTGAGTAGTCTGTCGTTATATAGTGAGACGACCACATATCCAACGTTAGTACCGCATTAATGTTTATTTTCTATTTTCATGAATATTGAGATTAAAAGTAGCCTAGTCCAATGCTACTTAATATTCTTTAAATTACAGCTCGTATGTGAGGAGTCAACGAGTCGTTAACAGCATTCGTGTTATTCACCTCTAATTTCTTCTATGTGGAGATCCTGAGATCACGAGGACGAATCACGAACGGTGTCATAGAAATCGTCTTAAAGCTAAGACTTTTTGTACACATTTAATTCTTCCATTTTTTATCATTATACAAATTTGCAAGATTATCATATTGAATATTCTTACCATACCTGATTTTTGGAAATTTATGTGTTTACTTAGATGATTGCTCCGTAATTTAATAATTATTAATATTCATAATTTGAGTTCACATATTTGACTCTATAGCATTTTAGATCATAATATTATTTACTCAACAATGAACTGGTGACGAATCACACTAGTTCCTAGACGTATATGAAGTTCTAGTAATACCCCCCCAATGTAGGTGTTTGAGGCTCTGACTTTAGTTAATTAATCATACAGCCCATTCTTTATTTTAAGTGATTATTCTTTCTAATACTTATCCATAGACACTGGTTCTTCAGTGTGTTTTCTAATGATCACTTTTATAGTTTCCCTCTTTTCTCAAAAGTGGATGGTCCTTTGTAATTAAATTAAATAAGTAAAATAATTGAATAATTGAGTCAAGCCCCAGATATCCCACACACCAACAGACCCCACCATACAGCACCAGACCTCACCATACAGCACCAGACCTCACCATACAGCACCAGACCTCACCATGCACCACCAGACCTCACCATGCACCACCAGACCTCACCATACAGCACCAGACCTCACCATACAGCACCAGACCTCACCATACAGCACCAGACCTCACCATACAGCACCAGACCTCACCATACAGCACCAGACCTCACCATACAGCACCAGACCTCACTATAAAGCACCAGACCTCACCATACAGCACCAGACCTCACCATACGGCACCAGACCTCACCATACAGCACCAGACCTAACCATACGGCACCAGACCTCACCATACAGCACCAGACCTTACCATACAGCACCAGACCTTACCATACAGCCCCAGACCTCACAATACATCCCCAGACCTCACCATACAGCCCTAGACCTCACCATACAGCATCAGACCTCACCATACACCACCAGACTTCACCATACAGCACCAGATCTCACCATACAGCACCAGACCTCACCATACAGCACCAGACCTCACCATACACCACCAGACTTCACCATACAGCACCAGATCTCACCATACAGCACCAGACCTCACCATACAGCACCAGACCTCACCATACAGCACCAGACCTCACCATACAGCATAGCGCTTTAACTATTCTTTGATAGGCATCCAATCACAGTATTCATATATTTCTTCATCCTCCTCACCATCTTAGTTGCTATAGTTGCTTGTGCAGTGTGTTGAGTGTTGTGTCTCGGTCTTGAAGATGGTAGAGTGAATCTGAGTGTTGTCTGGCTGTTGATATTTGGTTGTGTGAGATGGATGTGCGGTGTTTTACCAATGTCTGATCTTCCTTTGTAGTTATTTCTGTTGATTATTTAAGTTTTTAAATAATCGACAACATTTCTTGACTTCTGCGATGACTACGATGTTGCAAGCAGTATTGCCTCCCCTTCACCATAGTGTTGAGCTTGATAAAGGTGTTTACAGAGACTGGTGTTGCAGGTGGTGTTGAGGTTCTGCTACTCCATCGAAGAAAAGAACATCAACGACGCCCCGCCCGCTCAACTGGCGACCCATATACAGCAGTTAACACCTCTCCTACGGGTAAGGCTGTTGGAGGAGTGCCTGTAACCCACACCTGCAAGGTAAGGCTGTTGGAGGAGTGCCTCTAGCCCACACCTGCACGGTAAGGTTGTTGGAGGAGTGCCTCTAGCCCACACCTGCACGGTAAGGTTGTTGGAGGAGTGCCACTAGCCTGCACCTGCACGGTACTGTTTTTGTAGAACTGCCTCTAGCCCACACCTGCAGGGTAAGGCTGTTGGAGGAGTGCCACTAGGCCACATCTGCACGGTATGGCTGTTGGAATAGTGCCTCTAGCCCACACCTGCACGGTAAGGCTGTTGGAGGAGTGCCTCTAGCCCACACCTGCACGGTAAGGTTGTTGGAGGAGTGCCACTAGCCTGCACCTGCACAGTAAGGTTGTTGGAGGAGTGCCACTAGCCTACACCTGCACGGTAAGGTTGTTGGAGGAGTGCCACTAGCCTGCACCTGCACGGTAATGTTGTTGGAGGAGTGCCACTAGCCTACACCTGCACGGTACTGTTTTTGTAGAACTGCCTCTAGCCCACACCTGCAGGGTAAGGCTGTTGGAGGAGTGCCACTAGGCCACATCTGCACGGTATGGCTGTTGGAATAGTGCCTCTAGCCCACACCTGCACGGTAAGGCTGTTGGAGGAGTGCCTCTAGCCCACACCTGCACGGTAAGGCTGTTGGAGGAGTGCCTCTAGCCCACACCTGCACGGTAAGGCTGTTGGAGGAGTGCCACTAGTCCACTCCTGCACGGTAAGACTTTTGTAGGAGTGCCTCTAGCCCACACCTGCACGGTAAGACTGTTGTATGAGTGCCTCTAGCCCACACCTGCACGGTAAGGCTGTTGCTGGAGTGCCTCTAGCCCACACCTGCACGGTAAGGCTATTGCTGGAGTGCCTCTAGCCCACACCTGCACGGTAAGGCTATTGCTGGAGTGCCTCTAGCCCACACCTGCTGGGTAAGCTTGTTGCAGGAGCGCCACTAGTCCACACCTGCAAAGTAAGGTTGTTGGAGGAACACCACTATGTAATGATCTTGTGCTCAGTCCATGGCTTCTCCCCTCTCCCTTGCCGTCGTTCGTCACCCCCTCCCTTTGGTCATCCCTCCCATTTGTCACAGTCCACCCTCACTGGTCATAATCCCTGAGTCAAGAGGTCCTCTCTTGGCCCTCTCCGTTTGCCACTCTATTTTCCCTCTCCACCCCCCTCTTCCCCCTCTTCCCCTGTCTTGCTTCTACCAGTGACGAATTTTGGAGCTATAAACCGTACATATCAAATTTCGTTGGATGGCTGGCTAGCAGCTGTTCCCACGAGGGTTTGTTTCTGCTTTTTTCCAGTTACATGAGATTTCTGTCAAGGGGAACAGACCCCTATTCACATGCCTAGTCCTAGCTGGGTACTTGATTAGTTGATACCATGAAGGCCTAGGAGGTGGGGTTAGGCTCTTGGCCCTTGTTGGCTGAGGACTCAAGAGGTCTAGTCCCCCAGGGTAGGGCCTGACAATTCCATTGGCCAAGCTTCCAGAGCACCCAGTTGTGTTTAAATCCATTCTCAATAGGCTTGGATAGGAGGGGTTAATTGGAACAAAGGAACTTAGAAATGGGAGGAGCCTGTTCCTACTGGGAGAGTATTAAGACAATATTAAAGTTAGTGTGTCTTGGGGCTTCAACTGGGGTGCAGGTCAGGTGACCTGGGGGCAGCCACTCAACATCTGGGCCTGTTTTGCAGTATTGAAGGTAATTGTGCACTTGAGATTTCATGTATATTCAGTATGACATTCTGTTGCTTCGAAGGGATTTAGAGTAGGATATATTTTCAATTTTGATTTGAATATACGTGTTTCAAATAAATAAAGTGTATTCATATATTTGTGTTTAGTTATCCGTTCCCTTTTTGTTTAATGCTGGGTCATTTTTTTGTGTTTATGTACGGTACTAGGAACTCCCCGGTGTTCTCCATTTTATGAATATTAGAGTTGCCCTTGAATCTTCAATCAGTAAAGATTACATTAATAATTCTCACGCATTCCTTACCAAGTCCCTTATACCCCTTGACTTCATGATTATTGGCTTCTATACTCTCCGGGAAGTCAATAAAAGACACATTCTGAGTCTGGACAAGGAGGTGGTGGCAGTGTTTAATGAGTTTTTATTCCTTAATTTTAATTTAATAAACTCTCCACTCGTTGCTTCCTCCTCATTTAATATTTCAGAATTAATAATTGCTGTAGTTCATTGGGGGTCACATTGATCTGCAAACAGCGTTAAGCTGGGGTATTGAGTGAGGAAAGGGGGTAAAATAGGACTGGTCATTACAACTAGCTTACACCTGCACGGTAAACCTGTTGCAGGAGCACCAATAGCCCACACCTGCACGGTAAGGCTGTTGGAGTGCCTCTAGCCCACACTTGCACGGTAAGGCTGTTGGAGGAGTGCCACTAGCCCACCCCTGCACGGTAAGGCGTCGTAGACTGAATGAATGCTCAGCTGAGTCTGCAGGGAGATAACAGTGAGTATTTTTGCAGACGTATGCAGGGGTGATAACAGTGAGTGTTGCACGTATTGTTGCAGAAGTATGCAGGGGTGATAACAGTGAGTGTTGCACGTTATGTTGCAGTCGTATTCTAGGGCGATAACAGTGAGTGTTGCACGTATTGTTGCAGAAACATGCTGGGGTGATAGCAGTGCTCCAGGCGAGCTTCATCGGGGTGTGGGGAGAGTGGTACTACACTGCTAACTATGGCAACAAGGGTGTTGTCTCCTCCCAGGACTGGAAGAAGAGATCCCAGGTGGTGAACCAGCTGCTCCAGGCACTTCCAGCATCCAGGTGGCTACCATTATGTTATCCTTATCCTTCACAACATCCAGGTGGTTACCCTTGTGGTCCTTATCCTTCACAACATCCAGATGGCTACCATTATGCTAGTTATCCTTTACAATGGCAATGGAGAATGTAATGGACAACCTGTATAACGGCAATGGAGAAATATACATAGGTAGAGGTGTAGCATGTATGGTAATTGATATGCATACACAGGCAGGGGTGTAGCAGGTATGTTAATATAAATATACGCAGCTAGAGTTGTAGCAAGTATGTTAATGGAAACATATATACACAGGTAGAGGTGTAGCGGGAATGTTAATATAGATATACAAAGGTAGATGTGTAGGAGGTATGTTAATAGAGATATATACTGAAGTAGAGGTGTAGCAGGTTCGTTAATGGAGATATATATACGCATGTAGAGGTGTAGCAGGTATGTTAATATAGATATATACATGGGTAGAGGTATAGCAGGTATGTTAAGCCTAGATATATATAGAGGTAGAGGTGTAGCAAGTACGTTATAGAGATATACACAGGTAGAGGTATAGAAGAATGTTAATGGAGATATATACACAGGTAAAGGTGCAGCAGGTATGTTAATGTAGGAATATACACAGGAAGAGGTGTAGCAGGTATGGTAATGGAGATATATACCCAGGTAGAGGTGTAGCAGGTATGGTAATGGAGATATACACCCAGGTGGAGGTGTAGCAGGTATGGTAATGGAGATATATACCCAGGTAGAGGTGTAGCAGGTATGGTAATGGAGATATATACCCAGGTAGAGGTGTAGCAGGTATGGTAATGGAGATATACACCCAGGTGGAGGTGTAGCAGGTATGGTAATAGAGATATACACCCAGGTGGAGGTGTAGCAGGTATGGTAATGGAGATATACACCCAGGTGGAGGTGTAGCAGGTATGGTAATGGAGATATACACCCAGATGGAGGTGTAGCAGGTATGGTAATAGAGATATATACCCAGGTAGAGGTGTAGCAGGTATGGTAATGGAGATATACACCCAGGTAGAGGTGTAGCAGGTATGGTAATAGAGATATATACCCAGGTAGAGGTGTAGCAGGTATGGTAATGGAGATATACACCCAGGTAGTGGTGTAGCAGGTATGGTAATGGAGATATACACCCAGGTAGAGGTGTAGCAGGTATGGTAATGGAGATATACACCCAGGTAGAGGTATAGCAGGTATGGTAATGGAGATATACACCCAGGTAGAGGAGAGGTCGGGACCGGGTGAGTGTTAACGTGTAGCTCAGGTGTGGAACTAGTGACCCTCCCAGGACGTCTCCACAACAAGCCGACCAACTTCTGCATACCGATTTGTTTCATGGTGAAGAGAAGCATTAGGCGATACGAAACTCGCCCATACATTTCTGTCACGCATAAGATTCGAACTCAAAATTCTGGATATGTTTCTTTTAAGGTTTGTGTGTGGTACATATTCTTCCTCCTGACTAGGGACTTTCTTAGATAATTACTTATACTAACCTGGGATAACGTCAGGTTCAGTAAAGTCTACCAACCACTTACGTTTATCTGCAGAGTTATCAAGTCTTTGAGCAAGATTTATCCATTTTTATTGTTGTTGTGGATGCTACTGGTGGGGGGAGACCCCAAGCCAAAAGTGCCACACCGGATTCGTTAAATTTTTGATTCCATATGTCTTTATTATTAAAATAATTATTAACAAACAGTTTTATGTTAAATATTATTGAAAAACGTTCAAATATTATTTCCAAAACGTTTTGCAGGCAAATCCAACTGCGAACTCCATACTACAAGCGGAAGATTCTCGAGCGAACCTCACCCATCAAATCGAGTGAAGCCTTCAAAAACAGTCCAGTCAGTCACCCACTCGTCCTGCTTGTAAAACACACCAGTCACCCAGTAGACTACAGACAACCACATCCATCACTAGTGTAGACAACCACATCCATCACTAGTGTAGACAACCACATTATCAATAGCGTGTAAAACCACACTATCGCTTTTGCAGACAACCACACTATCACTAGTGTAGACAACCACACCATTAGTGTAGACAACCACACTATCGCTAGTGTAGACAACCAAACTATCACTAATGTAGACAACCACAAAATCGCTAGTGTAGACAACCACACTATCGCTAGTGTAGACAACCACACTATCGCTAGTGTAGACAACCACACTATCGCTAGTGTAGACAACCACACTATCGGTAGAGTAGACAACCACACTATCGGTAGTGTAGACAACCACACTATCGCTAGTGTAGACAACCACACTATCGCTAGTGTAGACAACCACACTATCGCTAGTGTAGACAACCACACTATCGCTAGTGTAGACAACCACACTATCGCTAGTGCAGACAACCACACTATCGCTAGTGCAGACAACCACACTATCGCTAGTGCAGACAACCACACTATCGCTAGTGCAGACAACCACACTATCGCTAGTGCAGACAACCACACTATCACTAGTGTAGACAACCAAACTATCACTAATGTAGACAACCACAAAATCGCTAGTGTAGACAACCACACTATCGCTAGTGTAGACAACCACACTATCGCAAGTGTAGACAACCACATTATCGCAAGTGTAGACAACCAGACTACCGCTAGTGTAGACAACCACACTATCGCAAGTGTAGACAACCACACCCATCACTAGTGCAGACAACCACACTATCGCTAGTGTAGACAACCACACTATCGCTAGTGTAGACAACCACACTATCGCTAGTGTAGACAACCACACCATCACTAGTGTAGACACCCACACCCATCACTACTGCAGACAACCACACTATCGCTAGTGTAGACAACCACACCATCACTAGTCTAGACAACCAAACTATCACTAATGTAGACAACCACAAAATCGCTAGTGTAGACAACCACACTATCGCTAGTGTAGACAACCACACTATCGCTAGTGTAGACAACCACACTATCGCTAGTGTAGACAACCACACTATCGGTAGAGTAGACAACCACACTATCGCTAGTGTAGACAACCACACTATCGCTAGTGTAGACAACCACACTATCGCTAGTGTAGACAACCACACTATCGCTAGTGTAGACAACCACACTATCGCTAGTGTAGACAACCACACTATCGCTAGTGCAGACAACCACACTATCGCTAGTGCAGACAACCACACTATCGCTAGTGCAGACAACCACACTTTCGCTAGTGCAGACAACCACACTATCGCTAGTGCAGACAACCACACTATCACTAGTGTAGACAACCAAACTATCACTAATGTAGACAACCACAAAATTGCTAGTGTAGACAACCACACTATCGCTAGTGTAGACAACCACACTATCGCAAGTGTAGACAACCACATTATCGCAAGTGTAGACAACCAGACTACCGCTAGTGTAGACAACCACACTATCGCAAGTGTAGACAACCACACCCATCACTAGTGCAGACAACCACACTATCGCTAGTGTAGACAACCACACTATCGCTAGTGTAGACAACCACACTATCGCTAGTGTAGACAACCACACCATCACTAGTGTAGACACCCACACCCATCACTACTGCAGACAACCACATTATCGCTAGTGTAGACAACCACACCATCACTAGTCTAGACAACCACACTATCGCTAGTGTAGACAACCACACCATCACTAGTCTAGACAACCTCACACATCACTAGTGTAGACAACCTCACCCATCACTAGTGTAGACAACCACACACATCACTAGTGTAGACAACCACACCCATCACTAGTGTAGCTAGTGTAGACAACCACACCCATCACTAGTGTAGCTAGTGTAGACAACCACACCCATCAGTAGTGTTAACAACCACACTATCACTAGTGTAGACAACCACACTATCACTAGTGTAGACAACCACACTATCACTAGTGTAGACAACCATACTATCACTAGTGTAGACAACCACACTATCAATAGTGTAGACAACCACACTATCACAAGTGTAGACAACCACACTTACAACTAGTGTTGACAACCACACTTATCACTAGTGTAGACAACACCACCCATCACTAGTGTAGACAAACACACCCATCACTAGTGTAGACTACCACACATCACTAGTGTAGACAACCACACCCATCACTAGTGTAGACAACCACGCTATCGCTAGTGTAGACAACCACGCTATCGCTAGTGTAGACAACCACACTATCACTAGTGTAGACAACCACACTATCACAAGTGTAGACATCCACACCCATCACTATTGTAGACAACCACACCCATCACTAGTGTAGACAACAACACCATCGCTAGTGTAGACAATCACACCCATCACTAGTGTAGACAACAACACCATCGCTAGTGTAGACAATCACATCCATCACTAGTGTAGACAACCACATCCATCACAAGTGTAGACAACCACACCCATCACTAGTGTAGACAACCACACCCATCACTAGTGTAGACAACCACGCTATCGCTAGTGTAGACAACCACGCTATCGCTAGTGTAGACAACCACACTATCACTAGTGTAGACAACCACACTATCACTAGTGTAGACAACAACACCATCGCTAGTGTAGACAATCACATCCATCACTAGTGTAGACAACCACATCCATCACAAGTGTTGACAACCACACCCATCACTAGTGTAGACAACAACACCCATCACTAGTGCAGACAACCACACCCATCACTAGAGCAGAGAACCACACCCATCACTAGAGCAGAGAACCACACCCATCACTAGTGCAGACAACCACACCCATCACTAGTGCAGACAACCACACTATCGCTTGTGTAGACAATCACACTATCACTAGTGTAGACAATCACACTATCACTAGTGCAGACAACCACACTATCGCTTGTGTAGATAATCACACTATCACTAGTGCAGACAACCACACCAATCACTAGTGCAGACAACCACACCCATCACTAGAGCAGAGAACCACACCCATCACTAGAGCAGAGAACCACACCCATCACTAGTGCAGACAACCACACCCATCACTAGTGCAGACAACCACACCCATCACTAGTGCAGACAACCACACCCATCACTAGTGCAGACAACCACACCCATCACTAGTGTAGACAACCACACCCATCACTAGTGCAGACAACCACACCCATCACTAGTGCAGACAACCACACCCATCACTAGTGCAGACAACCACACCCATCACTAGTGCAGACAACAACACCCATCACTAGTGCAGACAACCACACCCATCACTAGTGCAGACAACCACACCCATCACTAGTGCAGACAACCACACCCATCACTAGTGCAGACAACCACACCCATCACTAGTGCAGACAACCACACCCATCACTAGTGTAGACAACCACACCAATCACTAGTGCAGACAACCACACCCATCACTAGTGCAGACAACCACACACATCACTAGTGCAGACAACCACACCCATCACTAGTGCAGACATCCACACCCATCACTAGTGCAGACAACCACACTATCGCTAGTGTAGACAATCACACTATCACTAGTGTAGACAATCACACTATCACTAGTGTAGACAACCACACTATCACTAGTGCAGACAACCGCACTATCGCTAGTGTAGACAACCACACTATCACTAGTGCAGACAACCACACCCATCACTAGTGCAGACAACCACACCCATCACTAGTGCAGACAACCACACCCATCACTAGTGTAGACAATCACACTATCACTAGTGTAGACAACCACACTATCACTAGTGTAGACAATCACACTATCACTAGTGTAGACAATCACACTATCACTAGTGCAGACAACCACACTATCGCTAGTGTAGACAATCACACTATCACTAGTGCAGACAACCACACCTATCACTAGTGCAGACAACCACACTATCGCTAGTGTAGACAATCACACTATCACTAGTCTAGACAACAACACTATCACTAGTGTAGACAATCACACTATCACTAGTGTAGACAACAACACTATCACTAGTGTAGACAACCACACTATCGCTAGTGCAGACAACCACATTATCGCTAGTGCAGACAATCACACTATCACTAGTGTAGACAACAACACTATCACTAGTGTAGACAACCACACTATCACTAGTGTAGACAACCACACCATCACTAGTGTAGACAACCACACTATCGCTAGTGTAGACAACCACACTATCGCTAGTGTAGACAACCACACTATCACTAGTGTAGACAACTACACTATCACTAGTGTAGACAACCACACTATCACTAGTGTAGACAACCACACTATCGCTAGTGTAGACAACCACACTATCGCTAGTGTAGACAACCACACTATCGCTAGTGTAGACAACCACACTATCACTAGTGTAGACAACCACACTATCACTGGTGCAGACAACCACACCCATCACTAGTGCAGACAACTACACTATCGCTAGTGTAGACAATCACACTATCGCTAGTGTAGACAACCACACCCGTCACTAGTGTAGACAACCACACCCATCACTAGTGATGGGTGTGGTTGTCTACACTAGTGATGGGTGTAGTTGTCTACACTAGAGATGGATGTTGTTGTCTACACTAGCGATAGTGTGGTTGTCTGCACTAGTGATGGGTGTTGTTGTCTACAATTGTGATGGGTGTGGTTGCCTACACTAGTGATGGGTGTTGTTGTCTACACTAGTGATGGGTGTGGTTGTCTACACTAGTGATGGGTGTGGTTGTCTACACGAGTGATGGGTGTGGTTGTCTACACGAGTGATGGGTGTGGTTGTCTACACGAGTGATGGGTGTGGTTGTCTACACGAGTGATGGGTGTGGTTGTCTACACGAGTGATGGGTGTGGTTGTCTACACTAGTGATGGGTGTGGTTGTCTACACTAGTGATAGTGTGGTTGTCTACACGAGTGATGGGTGTGGTTGTCTACAATTGTGATGGGTGTGGTTGTCTACACGAGTGATGGGTGTGGTTGTCTACATTAGTGATGGGTGTGGTTGTCTACACTAGTGATGGGTGTGGTTGTCTACACTAGTGATAGTGTGGTTGTCTGCACTAGTAATGGGTGTGGTTGTCTACACTAGTGTAGACAACCTCACCCATCACTAGTGTAGAGAACCTCACCCATCACTAGTGTAGACAACCTCACCCATCACTATTGTAGACAACCACAACAATCAATAGTGTAGACAACTACACTATCGCTAGTGCAGACAACCACACTATCACTAGTGTAGACAACCACCACTATCACTGGTGCAGACAACCACACCCATCACTAGTGTAGACAACCACAGCCATCACTAGTGTAGACAACCACACCCATCACTAGTGCAGACAACCACACTATCGCTAGTGTAGACAACCACACCCGTCACTAGTGTAGACAACCACACTATCACTAATGCAGACAACCACACCCATCACGAGTGTAGACAACCACACCCATCACTATTATAGACAACCACAACAATCAATAGTGTAGACAACCACACTATCGCTAGTGTAGACAACCACACTATCGCTAGTGTAGACAACCACACTATCGCTAGTGTAGACAACCACACTATCGCTAGTGTAGACAACCACATTATCGCTAGTGTAGACAACCACACTATCTCTAGTGTAGACAACCACACTATCGCTAGTGTAGACAACCACACTATCGCTAGTGTAGACTACCACACTATCGCTAGTGTAGACAACCACATTATCGCTAGTGTAGACAACCACACTATCTCTAGTGTAGACAACCACACTATCGCTAGTGTAGACAATCACACTATGGCTAGTGTAGACAACCACACTATCGCTAGTGTAGACAACCACACAATTGCTAGTGTAGCCAACCACACTATCGCTAGTGTAGACAACCACACTATCGCTAGTGTAGACAACCACACTATCGCTAGTGTAGCCAACCACACTATCGCTAGTGTAGACAACCACACTATCGCTAGTGTAGACAACCACACTATCGCTAGTGTAGACAACCACACTATCGCTAGTGTAGACAACCACACTATCGCTAGTGTAGACAACCACACTATCGCTAGTGTAGACAACCACACTATCGCTAGTGTAGACAACCACACTATCGCTAGTGCAGACAACCAAATCCATCATTAGAACCCCTAATTGATGCAAAGTACTATGTAAAATTTCTCCTTTACGACTGAAGAAATATACATATATATTTAATATATATATTAACAATATAATCAATATTATATAAAGTACAGATGAACCTGATCACTTATAAAACAAAATCCAAATACTGTCTCTCCCTGAATATATATCCACTACGACAAAACATAGAATGTCAGACTTATCTCCCACAGATGTTATCTCTCCTGGTCCTTGAAAGCTACTGACTTACTAAGCGACAGGACTATAAATCATTGCATCTGCCCCGCGAAAAATTGCCAAAGTTACAAGTATTAAAATAAAACAAACAAAGAGAAATGTTGGCTCCCCCACCAGCAACTTATTCTCCCACGAACAACTTGCCGATTAATGTTCAAACAATTATAAATCACCTACTGTTACCCACTTATGATCATTACAAATCATTACTTCCCACGGGAAACCCGAGCACACAAAGACAAAAAACAAATCATCCCACGGTACGTTGGGCCTAACTCCAAACATACAATGAAATATATAAGCACACAATTTGTATACAATTATCAATGTACATATATATTGCATATAAAAATGTACATACACGTAAGCATATATCAGTACAAATTAATTTATTTATTTACGTATCTTAGAGGTGCGTAACACAGACAATCACTAGTACAGACAGCAATCACTAGGGCAGCCATCAATACCTAATGCAAACAAGAATCATTACAGCAGCCAACAATCACTAGTGCAGTCAACAATCACTAGTACAGACAACAATTGCTAGTGCAGACAACAATCACTAGTGCAGACAATAGGTAGTGCAGACAACAATCACTAGTGCAGACAATGTCGGAAAATCCGACACCATTTAATAATATACAGACAGATAATAAGTGCTGCTGTATTACCAACAAGTTACCCATAGAAAACGTAACTTGTAGTGGAATTACCGTCTAAAGAAAACGGGATATCATCACCACATACTATTATAATTCACCAGCTATTCTGCTGGGAATTATTCTTAAATACATAAGTCTTTGGACTTTACCATCATAAAAACATCTTATATAAATTAACTTAATTATCAATCTTAAAGTAGAGTAAATGTGACCCTTCTATCACGTTCTGAAATCTGGACAATGTAAGCCAGGCGTCAGAGTGGTGGAAGGAGGGCAGCCATTGTTGTTATACTAGACCAGAGGCTCACACGGGAGCAAATTCGGCTCCTGTTAATTTTACTTGGACGTAGTGTTATGGATACCAAAGGTGTACCATCTGTCAACACGCTGTCAACATATCAAGTTAAGTGTTCTTTCCGAAACCCATTATCTATCATTAGTGGCCATTAATGTCATTATATAGGGTGACCCGGTTAGAACGCGAAATCGCCTCATACTAAAGGTAATTAAGCCAGGTCTTCATGTTCCATGTACAGTTTTCTCTGAAATACTTGTCATATATAGGATTCTGGCTTCACAGCTAGCGCACTTTTGACAGGTCAAGACGAGGATGCAAGATTATGTGCACCAGTTACTGGGTGATAGAAGCTACCTCAAAGAGGATAATTTGGTGTCTACACTCTAGTTATACCTGGTGGACTAACCTGCTGTACTATAAGAGAAGGAACCTCATCAATGTATGTAGCTATTACTGTAGTTTGATTGGCTGCATATATATTAATTTAATAAACCCCCCCTAATGTGTAGAGGATCGATTTGTGAGATTATGAGATTATTGCAGAAATACAGTCCACTTAACATTATACAAATTGCTATCGAAGTATATAAATTAACGTAAATATAAATTCATATAAATTAAATAAATATAAATCTCACAGGTCGGTTCCCACATTATTTGGTCCTTCGAACCGGATTATTTGGACCTTCGGAACCGGAATATTCGGTCCTTTGAACCCACATTTGGTCATCTTAGTACCGGATGAACCAGTTATCCAGTGGATTCATTAAATATACTAGTGCAGTGTTATTTAAACAAAGGCCAGCCAGTCAAAGACAGCGGCGAAGCCTCGTGGGAGCTCAGGAGCCTCCCTCAGCCCAGTTCAGCCTTCGTCAGCGGTTTCATGCACACCCACAGATATTTGGTGGCGTGTTATTTCGTGAAATGACAGCGCTAATATAGAATCCAGCCAAATTAGTGACTGTGTCTTCGCGAGATTGTTCACGGATTTCGTGGTGTTACATTTCGCGAGAGATTATCTACGAATTTTGTGGACTTTATTTCGCGAGGTCACTAATAATATTTAATACTTCTAGATAATATTAGAAGTTTCATAGAGGCTAATTAAGAGGCTATTAACAATAATTGTGTATATTATTTCTCCAAAATAGAGAATTATTTAATATATATTGCACTAGTGATCACAGTATAATATTTACTAATTGCCAACCCACAACAGGGTAGGATATTTACCATTGACTAGTTGAACTATTATTGCTCATCCTAGTCCCATTATTACCATAGTCAGTTGTACTATATTGAATAACCTAACACCATTAATGAATGGTGCAGACCCTATTTTGGGTGTAATTTTTATCAACTCGAGTTGAGTTGTGTATATATAATAAATTACTTATGATCATTACACCTTTGAGTGATTAATTAGTGTCTCTACCATCCTAGGGTGATATAGAAGAGCTAACCTAAAGGTACTTCCAGTGACACTGGTTTATCACTCAAATTATTAGTGTGTATGATTGTATATATATAATGTGTATTAATTTTAAGTGCTAACCTCTAGTAGAGGTAGGATTATTGCCTAGTGAGTGCAGAATTTAACCCTAGGCTACCATTAGAGCTTGTTCAGTATTATGAGCAGCCCAAGTACAAGCCCCACAAGGCTTCACCAACGAGCCAGTATGGATAATGCAGGGAGAATGAAAAGAACCCTTGCAGGTCTTAAAGGCCACTTAACAAGACAGATCAAGAAATGTGAAGATTTGTCACAACAATCTCAAGTTGATTATGCTGACCTGGAAAGCTATTATCAAGCAGCTGCAGGTAAATTTGAGCAAATCAAATGCCAAATGGCTGTCCTTGTGGGGACGGACTATTGCCATCGATTCATTGGTAGCCCTACTAAATATCAGGGTATAACCATGTTAAACTCTGCAGGAGGTAAATTACTCTCAGGCCCAGTATCAAGCCTGAGGAGACCTATGCCTGCAGATAAACAATACCAGTAGAAACCTAAATTTGTCAGCTGATTATATTTCTCCAGTAGCATTATACTAAGGAGATTACAGCTGACTATACCAACAGAGGTTGATGTTAGTATCATCATTTGAAGCTGAAGATGAGTTCATGAGGCCTCAGTGGCAAATCAGTGAACAGTAGCCTAAAACAGCTACAAGTCACTGCGACCAATGTCACTGAACCCACTGCAGTCTCAGAACCATACTTTACTTTAATGATGAGCTATTCAATCTTCTGAATCAATTAACTAAATTAAACCCTAATAAATCTGATGACTGATTTGATACATTTATTATTTAATCAAGATGTATTCCATGGGCCTCAGTGTTTATATATCAGTGACCAGTTACCTGAAGAAACTTCAAGTTATATCTAATGTCACTGATCTCACTGCAGTCCCTGAATCATACTTGACTGTAGTACTTGATCACATTCAGTCTTCTGGGTTAAATAATATGTAATAAGGCTTGAATATTAGCCTTTCAAGAGTTGACAGGGAAATGAAATCGCATTAGACTTCTAACCCTTGCAACTCTAGTACGGGACATCCGTCCTGTACGAACAGACACACAAATGTGTGATTACTAACTACTAACATCAAATTAATCTAATAATTCGAAGGAGGAGTATCGGTGTTCGTCTGTTCTAATTAGGACTTCGACCCGTGAGCAGCCCCTGGGGAATTATGTCGGAAAATCCGACACCATTTAATAATATACAGACAGATAATAAGTGCTGCTGTATTACCAACAAGTTACCCATAGAAAACGTAACTTGTAGTGGAATTACCGTCTAAAGAAAACGGGATATCATCACCACATACTATTATAATTCACCAGCTATTCTGCTGGGAATTATTCTTAAATACATAAGTCTTTGGACTTTACCATCATAAAAACATCTTATATAAATTAACTTAATTATCAATCTTAAAGTAGAGTAAATGTGACCCTTCTATCACGTTCTGAAATCTGGACAATGTAAGCCAGGCGTCAGAGTGGTGGAAGGAGGGCAGCCATTGTTGTTATACTAGACCAGAGGCTCACACGGGAGCAAATTCGGCTCCTGTTAATTTTACTTGGACGTAGTGTTATGGATACCAAAGGTGTACCATCTGTCAACACGCTGTCAACATATCAAGTTAAGTGTTCTTTCCGAAACCCATTATCTATCATTAGTGGCCATTAATGTCATTATATAGGGTGACCCGGTTAGAACGCGAAATCGCCTCATACTAAAGGTAATTAAGCCAGGTCTTCATGTTCCATGTACAGTTTTCTCTGAAATACTTGTCATATATAGGATTCTGGCTTCACAGCTAGCGCACTTTTGACAGGTCAAGACGAGGATGCAAGATTATGTGCACCAGTTACTGGGTGATAGAAGCTACCTCAAAGAGGATAATTTGGTGTCTACACTCTAGTTATACCTGGTGGACTAACCTGCTGTACTATAAGAGAAGGAACCTCATCAATGTATGTAGCTATTACTGTAGTTTGATTGGCTGCATATATATTAATTTAATAAACCCCCCCTAATGTGTAGAGGATCGATTTGTGAGATTATGAGATTATTGCAGAAATACAGTCCACTTAACATTATACAAATTGCTATCGAAGTATATAAATTAACGTAAATATAAATTCATATAAATTAAATAAATATAAATCTCACAGGTCGGTTCCCACAGACAACAATCACTGGTGCAGACATCAATAGGTAGTGTAGAAAACAATAACTAGTGCAGACAAAAATAGGTAGTGCAGACAGCAATTGCTAGTGCAGACAACAATAGGTAGTGCAGACAACAATCACTAGTGCAGACAACAAACACTAGTGCAGACAACAATAGCTAGTGCAGCAATCAATACCTAATGCAAACAACAATCACTGGTGTAGACAACAATCATTAGAGCAAACAACAATCACTAGTGCAGGCAACAATCACCAGTGCAGGCAACAAACGCTTGTGCAGACAACAATCACCAGTGCAGGCAACAATCACCAGTGCAGGCAACAATCACTAGTGCAGGCAACAATAGCTAGTGCAGACAACAATCACTAGTGCAGACAACAATCACTAGTGCAGACAACAATCACTAGTGCAGACAACAGTAGCTAGAGCAGACAACAGTAGCTAGTGCAGACAACAATCACTAGTGCAGACAACAATCACTAGTGCAGACAACAATCACTAGTGCAGACAACAATCACTAGTGCAGACAACAGTAGCTAGTGCAGACAACAGTAGCTAGTGCAGACAACAATCACTAGTGCAGACAACAATCACTAGTGCATACAACAGTAGCTAGTGCAGACAATAGTAGCTAGTGCAGACAACAATCACTAGTGCAGACAACAATCACTAGTGCATACAACAGTAGCTAGTGCAGACAACAGTAGCTAGTGCAGACAACAATCACTAGTGCAGACAACAATCACTAGTGCAGACAACAATCACTAGTGCAGACAACAATCACTAGTGCATACAACAGTAGCTAGTGCAGACAACAGTAGCTAGTGCAGACAACAATCACTAGTGCAGACAACAATCACTAGTGCAGACAACAATCACTAGTGTATACAACAGTAGCTAGTGCAGACCAGAGTCACTTGGTCGGACATCAACAACTATCTCACTCATTGTCAGACAGATCTTCAGTAATATTAACATAAAACAATATTGTTACTTGATATTAAATATATAATATATATACATCGTTGAGTGAGAGTGCCTGAAGAACTGATCAGTGTACCGTTGTGGGGGCAGGTAGCGAGGATCGGCCAACATAACGACTGCTTCCTCGCCTCAGACACTGATAGAGGCACGTACCGTACGAAGACGGACGAGTACCCATACCTGAAGAAGGAAACACTTTACCTCTCCATGGGTGGTGAGACTTGCGCGAAAAACCCCCGCAGGTTAGTGTATGATCAGTAACCACTGCTGCCTCAAACATGTCCCCAGGTCAGTCCTGTTGATGATCAGTAACCACTGCTGCCTCAAACATGTCCCCAGGTCAGTCCTGTTGATGATCAGTAACCACTGCTGCCCCAAACATGTCCCCAGGTCAGTCCTGTTGATGATCAGTAACCACTGCTGCCCCAAACATGTCCCCAGGTCAGTCCTGTTGATGATCAGTAACCACTGCTGCCCCAAACATGTCCCCAGGTCAGTCCTGTTGATGATCAGTAACCACTGCTGCCCCAAACATGTCCCCAGGTCAGTCCTGTTGATGATCAGTAACAACTGCTCATCACATCACACTGACCTACTTGCTCATCACATAACACACTGACCTACCTGCTCATCACATAACACACTGACCTACCTGCTCATCACATAACACACTGACCTACCTGCTCATCACATAACACACTGACCTACTTGCTCATCACATAACACACTGACCTACTTGCTCATCACATAACACACTGACCTTCCAACTCATCACATCACACACTGACCTACCTGCTCATCACATAACACACTGACCTACCTGCTAATCTCACAACACACTGACCTACTTGCTCATCACATAACACACTGACCTACCTGCTCATCACATAACACACTGACCTACCTAGTCATAACATAACACACTGACCTACTTGCTCATCACATAACACACTGACCTACCTGCTAATCTCATAACACACTGACCTACCTGCTCATCGCATAACACACTGACCTACCTGCTCATCACATAACACACTGACCTACCTGCTAATCTCATAACACACTGACGTACTTGCTCATCACATAACACACTGACCTACTTGCTCATCACATAACACACTGACCTACCTGCTAATCTCATAACACACTGACCTACCTAGTCATCACATAACACACTGACCTACCTGCTAATCTCATAACACACTGACGTACTTGCTCATCACATAACACACTGACCTACTTGCTCATCACATAACACACTGACCTACCTGCTAATCTCATAACACACTGACCTACCTAGTCATAACATAACACACTAACCTACTTGCTCATCACATAACACACTGACCTTCCTACTCATCACATCACACACTGCCCTACCTGCTCATCACATAACACACTGACCTACCTGCAAATCTCATAACATACTGACCTACTTGCTCATCACATAACACACTGACCTACTTGCTCATCACATAACACACTGACCTACCTGCTCATCACATAACACACTGACCTACCTGCTCATCACATAACACACTGACCTACCTTCTCATCACATAACACACTGACCTACCTGCTCATCACATAACACACTGACCTACCTGCTCATCACATAACACACTGACCTACTTGCTCATCACATAACACACTGACCTTCCTACTCATCACATTACACACTGACCTACCTGCTCATCTCATAACACACTGACCTACCTGCTAATCTCATAACACACTGACCTACCTAGTCATCACATAACACACTGACCTACCTGCTAATCTCATAACACACTGACCTACCTAGTCATCACATAACACACTGACCTACCTGCTAATCTCATAACACACTGACGTACTTGCTCATCACGTAACACACTGACCTACTTGCTCATCACATAACACACTGACCTACCTGCTCATCACATAACACACTGACCTACTTGCTCATCACATAACACACTGACCTACTTGCTCATCACATAACACACTGACCTTCCAACTCATCACATCACACACTGACCTACCTGCTCATCACATAACACACTGACCTACCTGCTAATCTCATAACACACTGACCTACTTGCTCATCACATAACACACTGACCTACCTGCTCATCACATAACACACTGACCTACATGCTCATCACATAACACACTGACCTACCTGCTCATCACATAACACACTGACCTACCTGCTCATCACATAACACACTGACCTACCTGCTCATCACATAACACACTGACCTACCTGCTCATCACATAACACACTGACCTACCTGCTCATCACATAACACACTGACCTACCTGCTCATCACATAACACACTGACCTACCTGCTCATCACATAACACACTGACCTACCTGCTCATCACATAACACACTGACCTACTTGCTCATCACATAACACACTGACCTACCTGCTAATCTCATAACACACTGACCTACCTGCTCATCACATAACACACTGACCTACCTGCTCATCACATAACACACTGACCTACCTGCTCATCACATAACACTGACCTACCTGCTCATCACATAACACACTGACCTACCTGCTCATCACATAACACACTGACCTACCTGCTCATCACATAACACACTGACCTACTTGCTCATCACATAACACACTGACCTTCCTACTCATCACATCACACACTGCCCTACCTGCTCATCACATAACACACTGACCTACCTGCAAATCTCATAACATACTGACCTACTTGCTCATCACATAACACACTGACCTACTTGCTCATCACATAACACACTGACCTACCTGCTCATCACATAACACACTGACCTACCTACTCATCACATAACACACTGAACTACCTGCTCATCACATAACACACTGACCTACCTGCTCATCACATAACACACTGACCTACCTGCTCATCACATAACACACTGACCTACTTGCTCATCACATAACACACTGACCTTCCTACTCATCACATCACACACTGACCTACCTGCTCATCTCATAACACACTGACCTACCTGCTAATCTCATAACACACTGACCTACCTAGTCATCACATAACACACTGACCTACCTGCTAATCTCATAACACACTGACCTACCTAGTCATCACATAACACACTGACCTACCTGCTAATCTCATAACACACTGACGTACTTGCTCATCACGTAACACACTGACCTACTTGCTCATCACATAACACACTGACCTACCTGCTCATCACATAACACACTGACCTACTTGCTCATCACATAACACACTGACCTACTTGCTCATCACATAACACACTGACCTTCCAACTCATCACATCACACACTGACCTACCTGCTCATCACATAACACACTGACCTACCTGCTAATCTCATAACACACTGACCTACTTGCTCATCACATAACACACTGACCTACCTGCTCATCACATAACACACTGACCTACCTGCTCATCACATAACACACTGACCTACCTGCTCATCACATAACACACTGACCTACCTGCACATCACATAACACACTGACCTACCTGCTCATCACATAACACACTGACCTACCTGCTCATCACATAACACACTGACCTACCTGCTCATCACATAACACACTGACCTACCTGCTCATCACATAACACACTGACCTACCTGCTCATCACATAACACACTGACCTACTTGCTCATCACATAACACACTGACCTACCTGCTAATCTCATAACACACTGACCTACCTGCTCATCACATAACACACTGACCTACCTGCTCATCACATAACACACTGACCTACCTGCTAATCTCATAACACACTGACGTACTTGCTCATCACATAACACACTGACCTACTTGCTCATCACATAACACACTGACCTACCTGCTAATCTCATAACACACTGACCTACCTAGCCATCACATAACACACTGACCTACCTGCTAATCTCATAACACACTGACGTACTTGGTCATCACATAACACACTGACCTACTTGCTCATCACATAACACACTGACCTACCTGCTAATCTCATAACACACTGACCTACTTGCTTATCACATAACACACTGACCTACCTGCTAATCTCATAACACACTGACCTACCTAGTCATAACATAACACACTGACCTACTTGCTCATCACATAACACACTGACCTTCCTACTCATCACATTACACACTGACCTACCTGCTCATCTCATAACACACTGACCTACCTGCTAATCTCATAACACACTGACCTACCTAGTCATCACATAACACACTGACCTACCTGCTAATCTCATAACACACTGACCTACCTAGTCATCACATAACACACTGACCTACCTGCTAATCTCATAACACACTGACCTACCTAGTCATCACATAACACACTGACCTACCTGCTAATCTCATAACACACTGACGTACTTGCTCATCACGTAACACACTGACCTACTTGCTCATCACATAACACACTGACCTACCTGCTCATCACATAACACACTGACCTACTTGCTCATCACATAACACACTGACCTACTTGCTCATCACATAACACACTGACCTTCCAACTCATCACATCACACACTGACCTACCTGCTCATCACATAACACACTGACCTACCTGCTAATCTCATAACACACTGACCTACTTGCTCATCACATAACACACTGACCTACCTGCTCATCACATAACACACTGACCTACATGCTCATCACATAACACACTGACCTACCTGCTCATCACATAACACACTGACCTACCTGCTCATCACATAACACACTGACCTACCTGCTCATCACATAACACACTGACCTACCTGCTCATCACATAACACACTGACCTACCTGCTCATCACATAACACACTGACCTACCTGCTCATCACATAACACACTGACCTACCTGCTCATCACATAACACACTGACCTACCTGCTCATCACATAACACACTGACCTACTTGCTCATCACATAACACACTGACCTACCTGCTAATCTCATAACACACTGACCTACCTGCTCATCACATAACACACTGACCTACCTGCTCATCACATAACACACTGACCTACCTGCTCATCACATAACACTGACCTACCTGCTCATCACATAACACACTGACCTACCTGCTCATCACATAACACACTGACCTACCTGCTCATCACATAACACACTGACCTACTTGCTCATCACATAACACACTGACCTTCCTACTCATCACATCACACACTGCCCTACCTGCTCATCACATAACACACTGACCTACCTGCAAATCTCATAACATACTGACCTACTTGCTCATCACATAACACACTGACCTACTTGCTCATCACATAACACACTGACCTACCTGCTCATCACATAACACACTGACCTACCTACTCATCACATAACACACTGAACTACCTGCTCATCACATAACACACTGACCTACCTGCTCATCACATAACACACTGACCTACCTGCTCATCACATAACACACTGACCTACTTGCTCATCACATAACACACTGACCTTCCTACTCATCACATCACACACTGACCTACCTGCTCATCTCATAACACACTGACCTACCTGCTAATCTCATAACACACTGACCTACCTAGTCATCACATAACACACTGACCTACCTGCTAATCTCATAACACACTGACCTACCTAGTCATCACATAACACACTGACCTACCTGCTAATCTCATAACACACTGACGTACTTGCTCATCACGTAACACACTGACCTACTTGCTCATCACATAACACACTGACCTACCTGCTCATCACATAACACACTGACCTACTTGCTCATCACATAACACACTGACCTACTTGCTCATCACATAACACACTGACCTTCCAACTCATCACATCACACACTGACCTACCTGCTCATCACATAACACACTGACCTACCTGCTAATCTCATAACACACTGACCTACTTGCTCATCACATAACACACTGACCTACCTGCTCATCACATAACACACTGACCTACCTGCTCATCACATAACACACTGACCTACCTGCTCATCACATAACACACTGACCTACCTGCTCATCACATAACACACTGACCTACCTGCTCATCACATAACACACTGACCTACCTGCTCATCACATAACACACTGACCTACCTGCTCATCACATAACACACTGACCTACCTGCTCATCACATAACACACTGACCTACCTGCTCATCACATAACACACTGACCTACTTGCTCATCACATAACACACTGACCTACCTGCTAATCTCATAACACACTGACCTACCTGCTCATCACATAACACACTGACCTACCTGCTCATCACATAACACACTGACCTACCTGCTAATCTCATAACACACTGACGTACTTGCTCATCACATAACACACTGACCTACTTGCTCATCACATAACACACTGACCTACCTGCTAATCTCATAACACACTGACCTACCTAGCCATCACATAACACACTGACCTACCTGCTAATCTCATAACACACTGACGTACTTGGTCATCACATAACACACTGACCTACTTGCTCATCACATAACACACTGACCTACCTGCTAATCTCATAACACACTGACCTACTTGCTCATCACATAACACACTGACCTACCTGCTAATCTCATAACACACTGACCTACCTAGTCATAACATAACACACTGACCTACTTGCTCATCACATAACACACTGACCTTCCTACTCATCACATCACACACTGCCCTACCTGCTCATCACATAACACACTGACCTACCTGCAAATGTCATAACACACTGACCTACTTGCTCATCACATAACACACTGACCTACTTGCTCATCACATAACACACTGACCTACCTGCTAATCTCATAACACACTGACGTACTTGCTCATCACATAACACACTGACCTACTTGCTCATCACATAACACACTGACCTACCTGCTAATCTCATAACACACTGACCTACCTAGTCATAACATAACACTAACCTACTTGCTCATCACATAACACACTGACCTTCCTACTCATCACATCACACACTGCCCTACCTGCTCATCACATAACACACTGACCTACCTGCAAATCTCATAACATACTGACCTACTTGCTCATCACATAACACACTGACCTACTTGCTCATCACATAACACACTGACCTACCTGCTCATCACATAACACACTGACCTACCTGCTCATCACATAACACTGACCTACCTGCTCATCACATAACACACTGACCTACCTGCTCATCACATAACACACTGACCTACCTGCTCATCACATAACACACTGACCTACCTGCTCATCACATAACACTGACCTACCTGCTCATCACATAACACACTGACCTACCTGCTCATCACATAACACTGACCTACCTGCTCATCACATAACACACTGACCTACTTGCTCATCACATAACACACTGACCTTCCTACTCATCACATCACACACTGACCTACCTGCTCATCACATAACACACTGACCTACCTGCTAATTTCATAACACACTGACCTACCTGCTAATCTCATAACACACTGACCTACCTAGTCATCACATAACACACTGACCTACCTAGTCATCACATAACACACTGACCTACCTAGTCATCACATAACACACTAACATAGGCATGCGTCTCCTACTCCCCCAGATCCCACTCCCTACTGCCCAACAGCACTGAGGGAGATGGCGGAGCTTCACTACACCTACCTGAATATCGACTACAATCAAACTGTGATAAAAGATTGGAGGTCCCAAGGCTGCTTTAACAAGGTCAGTCGCTGCGGGCTGGGAGGCGAAGGTAAGTGGTGGTGACCGTGGGGGGGGGGGAGGTGTGTGATGGTGGTGACCGTGGGGGGAGGTGTGTGGTGGTGACCGTGGGGGGAGGTGTGTGGTGGTGACCGTGGGGGGGGAGGTGTGTGGTGGTGACCGTGGGGGGAGGTGTGTGGTGGTGGTGACCGTGGGGGGGAGGTGTGTGGTGGTGGTGACCGTGGGGGGGAGGTGTGTGGTGGTGACCGTGGGGGGGGGGAGGTGTGTGATGGTGGTGACCGTGGGGGGAGGTGTGTGGTGGTGACCGTGGGGGGGAGGTGTGTGGTGGTGGTGACCGTGGGGGGAGGTGTGTGATGGTGGTGACCGTAGGGGGGAGGTGTGTGATGGTGACCGTGGGGGGAGAGGTGTGTGGTGGTGTCCGTGGGGGGGAGGTGTGTGGTGGTGACCGTGGGGGGGGGAGGTGTGTGATGGTGGTGACCGTGGGGGGGGGAGGTGTGTGATGGTGGTGACCGTGGGGGGGGAGGTGTGTGATGGAGGTGACCGTGGGGGGGGAGGTGTGTGATGGTGGTGACCGTGGGGGGAGGTGTGTGGTGGTGACCGTGGGGGGGAGGTGTGTGGTGGTGGTGGTGACCGTGTGGGGGAGGTGTGTGGTGGTGGTGACCGTGGGGGGGAGGTGTGTGGTGGTGGTGACCGTGGGGGGGAGGTGTGTGGTGGTGGTGACCGTGGGGGGGAGGTGTGTGGTGGTGACCGTGGGGGGGAGGTGTGAGTGGTGGTGACCGTGGGGGGGAGGTGTGTGATGGTGGTGACCGTGGGAGGAGGGGGAGGTGTGTGATGGTGGTGACCGTGGGGGGGAGGTGTGTGGTGGTGGTGACCGTGGGGGGAGGGGGAGGTGTGTGATGGTGGTGACCGTGGGGGGAGGTGTGTGGTGGTGGTGACCGTGGGAGGAGGGGGAGGTGTGTGATGGTGGTGACCGTGGGGGGGAGGTGTGTGATGGTGGTGACCGTGGGGGGAGGTGTGTGGTGGTGACCGTGGGGGGGAGGTGTGTGCTGGTGGTGACCGTGGGGGGAGGTGTGTGATGGTGGTGACCGTAGGGGGGAGGTGTGTGATGGTGGTGACCGTGGGGGGGGAGGTGTGTGATGGTGGTGACCGTGGGGGGGGGAGGTGTGTGGTGGTGACCGTGGGGGGGGGGGAGGTGTGTGGTGGTGACCATGGGGGGAGGTGTGTGGTGGTGGTGACCGTGGGGGATGAGGTGTGTGATGGTGGTGACCGTGGGGGGAGGTGTGTGGTGGTGGTGACCATGGGGGGGAGGTGTGTGGTGGTGGTGACCGTGGGGGGGAGGTGTGTGGTGGTGGTGACCGTGGGGGGAGGTGTGTGGTAGTGGTGAAAGTGGGGGGGAGGTGTGTGGTGGTGGTGACCGTGGGGGGAGGAGGAGGTGTGTGATGGTGGTGACCGTGGGGGGAAGGTGTGTGGTGGTGACCGTGGGGGGATGTGTGTGGTGTGTTACCTATCGTACGTTACGGCTCGTGACCCTGAAACAGCTAACAACAAAAAGGTCTAGGGTTACTAAAAAACTGCTGTTCACAAGAGCGGGGCACCAGTATAACCCCTTGATAAGTAATGAGCATGTTAATAAAAATCTTCCTTTAGGACTGAAAGAATAGATATAAAATCTTATATAGATATATATTACATAAATCTCAATAGCAAACAGATGATTATTTGGTCACAATATATCACATTAAAAATATCACTGTATCTTCCAGACATTAAATTAATATTATTATATGTATGGCTATGACAGAACAAAAATGTATAACTTAACTCCACCAGATGCTAACTCTCTGGCTCCGGATCAGCTACTGAATAACAATAACGCGGGAGTCAAAAACATTGCCTTGCCCCGCGAACAATTTGCCAAAGTTACAATATTTATTATTTCAACAATGGAGCAATACATTGTGACAAGAGTAATCTTAAATTAACTTAATGAATAATTAATACATATTGATATACAAAAATAAGGTAATTATTTCTTTACATAGTAATTAAAATACGCATACAGAGGGGAATAATGGCATGCTCACCCAGCAACGGACTATCCCACGACAATTTGCCAGATACAGTTCACTCAATTATTATTCACCTCAGTTACCCACATATGATCACATAAATTATAAGTTCCCGTGGGAAAACTGAGCACACAAAGAAATAAAACAATCATTCCCACGATACGTTGGGCCTAACGCCAACACTGTAACATGAAATTACTTCTGCATAGAACATATAAGTATATCAATATACATACTTGTAATTTACACACAATTATAAATGTACATATTAATTTATTTACTTACGTATCTTATAGGGGTACGTAACACTTCCACCTCCAAGAAAAAAAATGCAATGGATTGAAGATCAATGGCATTTTTTTCGAAGTAAAAATGTTAAGTAAAAAGAAACATTTCATTTATGGTACATCAAAACTTCTTGACAAAGCATCAGCAATAACATTTTGCCTGCCTGGAATATGTTTGATTTCTACATTAAATTCCTGCAAAAACAATGACCAGCGCAGAATTCGTTGGTTCTTGACTTTCATCATATTTATAAAGATAAGGGGGTTGTGGTCTGTAAATACTAACACTGTTTCCTGACAAGTAAATCTCAAACTTCTTAATTGACAATATAAGACCCAACGCCTCCTTTTCTACCACGGAATAATTCTTCTGAGCTGCATTAAATTTTCTAGAGTAATAATACACAGGATGCTCAATCTTATCTAAACCAACTTGAATAAGCACAGCACCTATTCCAACATCTGACGCATCAATGTGTAATATGAAAGGTTTATCAAATTGGGGACTAGCAAGAACAGGTGATGTGGACAATATGCCCTTTAGGTTCTGAAAAGCATTCTGACAATCTTGTGTCCACTGAAACTTTACTTGCTTGCGTAACAAATTTGTCAAAGGAGCAGCCACTGTGGAAAAATTTCTACAATAACGCCTATAGTATGCACACATACCAATAAACCGTTGGACTCCTTTCTTATTGGTTAACACTGGGTAGTCCACAATGGATTGAATCTTATCTTGTAAGGGAATAATCTTACCTTGCCCTACCTCGTGTCCAAGATAAGTTATTGTACCTCTTGCCCAACTACACTTATTCATATTTATGGTTAACTTTGCGGTTTGCAACACAGTAAACAAGTTCTTAAGGCCTAAGAGATGATCCGCCCAATTCTTACTGTACAAAACAATGTCATCAAGGTAGGCCCTACAATCTGGCACATCCTTGAGTAAGAAATTCATGAGTCTTTGAAAAGTAGCAGGTGCATTTCTCAAACCGAATGGCATGACATTAAATTCATACGCACCGTCAGGTGTAACAAAAGCAGTAACCTCCCTAGCATACTCTGTTAATGGGATTTGGTAGTACCCTTTTGACAAATCAAGCTTACTTACATATTCGGCATGTCCTATGGACTCAATACATTCCTCCAACAAGGGTAAAGGAAAAACGTCCACAGTAGTGCGCTTGTTCAGTTTCCTGTAATCCACGCACAATCTCCAGGTTCCATCTGGTTTTGGCACTAACAAACACGGAGAGCTCCAAGTACTTTGACTTGGCCGAATGAAATCATGCAGGAGCAGATATTCCACTTCTGCTTGTATAATTTTCCTCTTTTCGGGATTCACTCGGTACGGATGTTGTCGAATGGGTGTGCTGTCCAGGAGCTGAATGTCGTGTGTGATGAGGTGGGTCTGTGTGGGAACCTCCCCAAACAGAGATGTATGGTTGTCCAGCAGAACCTGGAACTCATCACGTTGCTCCTCCTGTAAATGACATAGCATCTCCCTGCCATTGGAACTGGAACTGAGAAGTTGAATATTAACATCATGTCCCTCATTACAATTATCCTCAGGTGGTGACTCTTCCCGACTAAAACAACCTACTACACCAGGTCCAACATAAGCTTTTAATCTGTTAATGTGCACAGTCATTTGGGGTTCTGAAAGATTAGGGTTAATTAGTTTATAAGTTAGGTCTCCCACCTTTTCCACCACTTGGTAGGGTCCTGCGAACTTATGGGACATGGAAGTCCCCATACGAGGTTTCAACACCAACACCAAATCTCCGACATCAAACGACCTGAGCTTAGCCTTGAACTTCTTGTCATATCTTACTTTCATGGCTTGTTGAGTCCTTCCCAGATGTTCTTTCGCCAACTCACGAGCCCGACACAACTTGTCCTTGACCTCACTCAAGTACAATCCACTCTGATGAACAGAGACATCTCCCAACAACTTTTCTTGTAGCATTTTTAGAGGACCTCTTACTTGGTGACCAAACACAAGTTCAAAAGGTGAACAGCCCAATGACTCTTGTAGCCCTTTTCTAGCAGCAAACAACACAAAGGGAAGATTCTCATCCCAATTACATGGATGAGTTTCTCCGGTTGTCCTCAACATTTGTTTTAAGGTCTGGTGGAAACGTTCAAGCCCACCTTGGCTTTGTGGATGATATGGACTGGATAATTTGTGCCGAATCCCTCGGGATTCGCAAAAAGTTCTGAAAACTTTAGAAACAAAATTTCCCCCATTGTCACTCTGAATAACTCTAGGCATTCCAAACAACGAAAAGAATCTTTCAAGACACTTGATGAGATTATGAGCTTTGGTATTCCGTAGAGCATAAGCTTCAGGAAATCTTGTAGTCATACACATGAGAGTGAACAAAAACATGTTACCCGATTTAGTCTTAGGTAAAGGACCTACACAATCAATTACAACATGAGTAAAAGGTTCATCAGGAACTACAATAGGTTGCAATGGTGCTCTAGGTACAGATTGATTTGGTTTATCAACAATTTGACAGGGTACACAGTTATGACAATATCTGACCACGTCTTTCTTTAACTTAGGCCAGAAAAAATATTTACATATCTTATGGTACATATTGGCGATACCTTGATGACCTCCCATGGAGTCGTCATGTGCAGCCTGCAGGACCTGCCTACGATACTCATTGGGGACAACGAGTTGGGTTCTAATCTCACAATCATCTGAAGAGGGAGTGCCCTTGGGTCTCCACCTTCTCATCAGAAGTCGATCCTTGAAGAAGAAACCCGTCCCTTCCTCCAATGCATCAACACTATCAGGAGCCTCAGAAATACACTTAATTAAACTAGGATCAGTAGTCTGTACAACACTTAAGGGCAATGACTCAGACTCAGCAGCGAGCGGGCGAGAACCTAGTAGCTTGATCTCTTTTCCCGATCGATCAGAATAAAATGGAGTCATAGCTACTTCGGCCTCACTCTCGACAACTGGTTCACTCGAGACAAGCGGGCAAGGTACAGATAGTTCAGCCTCCTCACCTTCACTTTCCTTGTGGTTTAGGTTCGGCGGGGCTTCTACTACGGCCTCACTCTCATTATCCAGTCGAGTCATAAAGGAATCCTCAAAATCCACCTCCCACTCCTTTACTGAAGGGGTCCTGGTCTTGGGAACAGCAACCTCAGTGAAGACAGGATTACTCTCACCTGTTTGTCCCATTGATCTAGTTACAACACAAGCAGGGTAAATAATATCATCATCTGCTTCTGGTTGAGCTAATACATTATTGGGTTTAGTTAACATGATGGGACACTTGGGCCCTACAACCTTTCGGTTGCCAAAATCATTACCTAGAATAATGTCTACCCCAGGAATGGGCAGTTGTTTACTTACACCAACATTACACCATCCTGAAGTATAGTTAGAATCAAGGTTAACTTGCACTAAGGACACCTGTTGCACACTACCTGCAATACCTTGGAGAAGCACAACTTCACCAAGATCTCGGGTGTCAACATCCGCAAGTACATTCTGGGTAATAAGAGACTGTGAAGCTCCAGTATCACGGAGTAATTGAACAGTCTTATGTCTACCATTATTACATAATAAGGTACCTGTGGAAATATATGGTTTAAATTCAGCCATCCAATTGGGACTGACTGTAATACATGAAGAATTAATAGGTTGCAATCCTTTACTCATAATAAGACCAGTTGGCCGTAGTTCAGGATGCAAGCTAAAACATGAAGAAATCACATGTCCCCTTCTCTTACAATGTGTACAATACTTGACAGTGGACACACTGGTAGAACCAACTGCCGGTGTAGAATTAGCATTACTAGGCTTAGATGATCCTGGCAATGGAGTAACAATCTTAGGGTTAGTAAGAGAAGAGTTCACGGGAGTAACTGTCGCACCAGGAGACTTATACTGATAAGGAGTTCTGTGAGCATTATAATTTACTCTACGACTAGGCTTAGGTGAAGTGGCCGTAAATTGGGCCTTAGTCAACAACTCGTGCTCATCAGCGAGCTTTGACAGCTCATAAATATCTGTTACATTCTTTTGTTCTGCCATAAAAGTAGACAACTTGTCTGGGAGACATGACAATACTTCTTCCATGATGAGAAGATTCTTTAGAGCATCAAACTCAGTGACTGAAAGTGACTTTAACCATCTGTTGCAAAAATTCGTCTTCTGACGAGTAAAATCTGCTATTGTCTGATCACTTGCCCTCCTTAGGTTCGGAAACTTCTGCCTGTGTGCCTCTGGATTTAATTGATACGCATTTAAGATGCTTTTCTTTACAAATTCGTAATCAAAACTATGAGCGTCAGGTAGGGATGTAAAAACCTCCTGACTACGCCCCTTAAATTGAGACTGCATAATGGCTACCCACTGATCCCTTGACCAGTTCATACTGATGGCAATTTTATAAAAATGTGCAAAGAAAACCTCAGGATCCTCCTCATTGAACTTGGGCAACTCTATATACTTATTCATCCTTATGGGATTATTATCACTTTGTTGAAACATTACTAGTATTTCCATGCCCAGCTGCCATACGCTGTGTTTCAAGCCTTAAGTTAGTGTCAGCAATTTGTTGTTGAATCTCTTAATTGTTGCTTCTTTGTGGCTTCTAGTTGCAACTCAATTAAACCTCTCTGGTTTTGTGCCGCAATTTCTAAACGCCTTGTCTCAAGCTCCCTCTGCTGAGCTTCAGCCTCTAATATTTGCTGTTGCTGTTGAGCTTCAATCTCTCTTTGACGAGCTTCAGCCTCTAATATTTTCTGTTCTTTTTGAGCTTCAAGTTCTAATATTCTCTGTTCTTTTTGAGCTTCAAGCTTAGCATTGGCTATTTGCGCTTCTAACTCAAGACGCTTTAACGTCATCTGATCACTCGACTCCTCTTTTAACTCCTCCAGAATTTCTTCTTCTAACTCCCCATTCTCAACAAAATGTGTCACAATGACTTTCACAATTTGGGCTTTAACCATTCTATTGTTGGCGGTCAAATCCAAATGATTTGCCATTTGTATTAACTCAGTCTTTTTAAGGCTCTGAATCCCTTCAAAGTCTGGGTGAGCCAACAACGATACAACTTTCTCCTCCATCGTTACTAACACTTGGCACTTGATTCACAACAATAATTAAAACAATGGCACTGCACTACACTTCACTGTAAAATTGTCACCACACTGAAAATTCGCTTGGCCTCACTGCACAACAAAATATGCAGGATGACTTACCTCAAAATCGTGAAACGTTGTTACTTGACACACAGGAAGGCTTGCTTGGCACATGGAATAGTTCTTAAGAAACACACAGACACTTGACACACTGGTACCTAGGAAGGCAAGGTTAGATTAGCACAGTTAAGTTTAAATGGGAACAATATTTCCTGGCACAGGCCCCTATAACTCTTTGTTACCTATCGTACGTTACGGCTCGTGACCCTGAAACAGCTAACAACAAAAAGGTCTAGGGTTACTAAAAAACTGCTGTTCACAAGAGCGGGGCACCAGTATAACCCCTTGATAAGTAATGAGCACGTTAATAAAAATCTTCCTTTAGGACTGAAAGAATAGATATAAAATCTTATATAGATATATATTACATAAATCTCAATAGCAAACAGATGATTATTTGGTCACAATATATCACATTAAAAATATCACTGTATCTTCCAGACATTAAATTAATATTATTATATGTATGGCTATGACAGAACAAAAATGTATAACTTAACTCCACCAGATGCTAACTCTCTGGCTCCGGATCAGCTACTGAATAACAATAACGGATCAGCTACTGAATAACAATAACGCAGGAGTCAAAAACATTGCCTTGCCCCGCGAACAATTTGCCAAAGTTACAATATTTATTATTTCAACAATGGAGCAATACATTGTGACAAGAGTAATCTTAAATTAACTTAATGAATAATTAATACATATTGATATACAAAAATAAGGTAATTATTTCTTTACATAGTAATTAAAATACGCATACAGAGGGGAATAATGGCATGCTCACCCAGCAACGGACTATCCCACGACAATTTGCCAGATACAGTTCACTCTATTATTCACCTCTGTTACCCACATATGATCACATATAAATTATAAGTTCCCGTGGGAAAACTGAGCACACAAAGAAATAAAACAATCATTCCCACGATACGTTGGGCCTAACGCCAACACTGTAACATGAAATTACTTTTGCATAGAACATATAAATATATCAATATACATACTTGTAATTTACACACAATTATAAATGTACATATTAATTTATTTACTTACGTATCTTATAGGGGTACGTAACATGGTGGTGGTGACCGTGGGGGGGAGGAGGTGTGTGGTGGTGACAGTGGGGGGGAGGTGTGTGGTGGTGGTGACCGTGGGGGGGGGGGAGGTGTGTGATGGTGGTGACCGTGGGGGGAGGGGGAGGTGTGTGATAGTGGTGACCGTGGGGGGAGGGGGAGGTGTGTGATAGTGGTGACCGTGGGGGGGAGGTGTGTGGTGGTGGTGACCGTGGGGGGGGGAGGTGTGTGATGGTGGTAACCATGGGGGGAGGTGTGTGATGGTGGTGACCGTGGGGGGGGAGGTGTGTGATGGTGGTGACCGTGGGGGGAGGGGGAGGTGTGTGATGGTGGTGACCGTGGGGGGAGATGTGTGGTGGTGGTGACCGTGGGGGGGAGGTGTGTGGTGGTGACCGTGGGGGGGGGAGGTGTGTGATGGTGGTGACCGTGGGGGGAGGTGTGTGGTGGTGGTGACCGTGGGGGGGAGGTGTGTGGTGGTGACCGTGGGGGGGGGGGGGAGGTGTGTGATGGTGGTGACCGTGGGGGGGGAGGTGTGGGGTGGTGGTGACCGTGGGGGTGAGGTGTGTGGTGGTGGTGGTGACCGTGGGGGGGAGGTGTGTGGTGGTGACCGTGGGGGGGAGGTGTGTGGTGGTGGTGACCGTGGGGGGGAGGTGTGTGGTGGTGACCGTGGGGGGGGGAGGTGTGTGATGGTGGTGACCGTGGGGGGGAGGTGTGGGGTGGTGGTGACCGTGGGGGGGAGGTGTGTGGTGGTGGTGGTGACCGTGGGGGGGAGGTGTGTGGTGGTGACCGTGGGGGGGAGGTGTGTGGTGGTGGTGACCGTGGGGGGGAGGTGTGTGGTGGTGGTGACCGTGGGGGGGAGGTGTGTGATGGTGGTGACCGTGGTGGGGGGGGAGGTGTGTGGTGGTGGTGACCGTGGTGGGGGGGGAGGTGTGTGGTGGTGGTGACCGTGGTGGGGGGGAAGGTGTGTGGTGGTGGTGACCGTGGTGGGGGGGGAGGTGTGTGGTGGTGGTGACCGTGGGAGGGTGGTGTGTGGTGGTGGTGACCGTGGTGGGGGGAGGTGTGTGGTAATAGTGACCGTGGGGGGGAGGTGTGTGGTGGTGGTGACCGTGGGGGGGAGGTGTGTGGTGGTGGTGACCGGTGGGGGGGTGAGGTGTGTGATGGTGGTGACCGTGGGGGGGAGGTGTGTGGTGGTGGTGACCGTGGGGGGGGGAGGTGTGTGGTGGTGATGACCGTGGGGGGGGGAGGTGTGTGGTGGTGGTGACCGTGGGGGGGGGGAGGTGTGTGGTGGTTGTGACCGTGGGGGGAGGTGTGTGGTGGTGGTGACCGTGGGGGGGAGGTGTGTGGTGGTGACCGTGGGGGGGAGGTGTATGATGGTGGTGACCGTGGGGGGAGGTGTGTGGTGGTGGTGACCGTGGGGGGGAGGTGTGTGGTGGTGGTGACCGTGGGGGGGAGGTGTGTGGTGGTGGTGGTGGTGACCGTGGGGGGGAGGTGTGTGGTGGTGGTGGTGGTGACCGTGGGGGGGAGGTGTGTGGTGGTGGTTGTGACCGTGGGGGGGAGGTGTGTGATGGTGGTGACAGTGGGGGGGAGGTGTGTAGTGGTGGTGACCGTGATCGGGGGGAGGTGTGTGGTGGTGGTGACCGTGGGGGGGGAGGTGTGTGGTGGTGGTGACCGTGGGGGGGAGGTGTGTGGTGGTGGTGACCGTGGGGGGGAGGTGTGTGGTGGTGGTGACCGTGGGGGGGGGAGGTGTGTGGTGGTGGTGACCGTGGGGGGTGAGGTGTGTGATGGTGGTGACCGTGGGGGGGGTGAGGTGTGTGGTGGTGGTGACCGTGGGGGGGGAGGTGTGTGGTGGTGGTGACCGTGGGAGGGAGGTGTGTGGTGGTGGTGACCGTGGGGGGGTGGTGTGTGGTGGTGGTGACCGTGGGGGGGAGGTGTGTGGTGGTGGTGACCGTGGGGGGAGGTGTGTGGTGGTGGTGACCGTGGGGGGGAGGTGTGTGGTGGTGACCGTGGGGGGGGAGGTGTGTGATGGTGGTGACCGTGGGGGGGGAGGTGTGTGATGGTGGTGACCGTGGGGGGGGAGGTGTGTGATGGTGGTGACCGTGGGGGGGGAGGTGTGTGATGGCGGTGACCGTGGGGGGGAGGTGTGTGGTGGTGGTGACCGTGGGGGGGAGGTGTGTGGTGGTGGTGACCGTGGGGGGGAGGTGTGTGGTGGTGGTGACCGTGGGGGGGAGGTGTGTGGTGGTGGTGACCGTGGGGGGGAGGTGTGTGGCGGTGGTGACCGTGGGGGGGAGGTGTGTGGTGGTGGTGACCGTGGGGGGAGGTGTGTGGTGGTGGTGGTGACCGTGGGGGGAGGTGTGTGGTGGTGGTGGTGACCGTGGGGGGGAGGTGTGTGGTGGTAGTGGTGACCGTGCGGGAGAGAGGTGTGTGGTGGTGGTGACCGTGGGGGGAAGGTGTGTGGTGGTCGTGACCTTGGGGGGGGGAGGTGTGTGGTGGTGGTGACCTTGGGGGGGGAGGTGTGTGGTGGTGGTGGTGACCGTGGGTGGGAGGTGTGTGATGGTGGTGACCGTGGGGGGGGGAGGTGTGTGGTGGTGGTGACCGTGGTGGGGGGGGAGGTGTGTGATGGTGGTGACCGTGGGGGGGATGTGTGTGGTGGTGGTGACCGTGGTGGGGTGAGGTGTGGTAGTGGTGACCGTGAGGGGGAGGTGTGTGGTGGTGGTGACCGTGGGGGGGAGGTGTGTGGTGGTGGTGACCGTGGGGGGGAGGTGTGTGGTGGTGGTGACCGTGGGGGGGGGGAGGTGTGTGGTGGTGGTGACCGTGGGGGGGGAGGTGTGTGGGGGTGGTGACCGTGGGGGGGGGAGGTGTGTGGTGGTGGTGACCGTGGGGGGGGAGGTGTGTGATGGTGGTGACCGTGGGGGGGAGGTGTGTGATGGTGGTGACCGTGGGGGGGAGGTGTGTGGTGGTGGTGACCGTGGGGGGGAGGTGTGTGGTTGTGGTGACCGTGGGGGGGGGAGGTGTGTGATGCTGGTGACCGTGGGGGGAGGGGGAGGTGTGTGATAGTTGTGACCGTGGAGGGGAGGTGTGTGGTGGTGGTGACCGTGGGGGGGGGGAGGTGTGTGATGGTGGTAACCGTGGGGGGGAGGTGTGTGGTGGTGGTGACCGTGGGGGGGAGGTGTGTGGTGGTGGTGACCGTGGGGGGGGAGGTGTGTGATGGTGGTGACCGTGGGGGGAGGGGGAGGTGTGTGATGGTGGTGACCGTGGGGGGAGATGTGTGGTGGTGGTGACCGTGGGGGGGAGGTGTGTGGTGGTGGTGACCGTGGTGGGGGAGGTGTGTGATGGTGGTGACCGTGGGGGGGAGGTGTGTGGTGGTGGTGACCGTGGGGGGGGAGGTGAGTGATGGTGGTGACCGTGGGGGGAGGTGTGTGGTGGTGGTGACCGTGGGGGGGAGGTGTGTGTGGTGGTGACCGTGGGGGGGAGGTGTGTGGTGGTGGTGACCGTGGGGGGGAGGTGTGTGGTGGTGGTGACCGTTGGGGGAGGGAGAGGTGTGTGATGGTGGTGACCGTGGGGGGAGGTGTGTGGTGGTGGTGACCGTGGTGGGGAGGTGTGTGGTGGTGGTGACCGTGGTGGTGGGGGAGGTTTGTGGTGGTGGTGACCGTGGGGGGGAGGTGTGTGATAGTGGTGACCGTGGGGGATGAGGTGTGTGGTGGTGGTGACCGTGGGGGGGGAGGTGTGTGGTGGTGGTGGTGGTGACCGTGGGGGGAGGTGTGTTATGGTGGTGACCGTGGGGGGGAGGTGTGTGGTGGTGGTGACCGTGGGGGGGAGGTGTGTGATGGTGGTGACCGTGGGGGGGGAGGTGTGTGATGGTGGTGACCGTGGGGGGGGAGGTGTGTGATGGTGGTGACCGTGGGGGGGGGAGGTGTGTGATGGTGGTGACCGTGGGGGGGAGGTGTGTGGTGGTGGTGACCGTGGGGGGAGGTGTGTGGTGGTGGTGACCGTGGGGGGGAGGTGTGTGGTGGTGGTGACCGTGGGGGGGAGGTGTGTGGTGGTGGTGACCGTGGGGGGGAGGTGTGTGGTGGTGGTGACCGTGGGGGGGAGGTGTGTGGTGGTGGTGACCGTGGGGGGGAGGTGTGTGGTGGTGGTGACCGTGGGGGGAGGTGTGTGGTGGTGGTGGTGACCGTGGGGGGAGGTGTGTGGTGGTGGTGACCGTGGGGGGGAGGTGTGTGGTGGTGGTGACCTTGGGGGGGGAGGTGTGTGGTGGTGGTGACCGTGGGTGGGAGGTGTGTGATGGTGGTGACCGTGGGGGGGAGGTGTGTGGTGGTGGTGACCGTGGTGGGGGGGGGAGGTGTGTGATGGTGGTGACCGTGGGGGGGATGTGTGTGGTGGTGGTGACCGTGGTGGGGGGAGGTGTGGTAGTGGTGACCGTGAGGGGGAGGTGTGTGGTGGTGGTGACCGTGGGGGGGAGGTGTGTGGTGGTGGTGACCGTGGGGGAGGAGGTGTGTGGTGGTGGTGACCGTGGGGGGGGGGGGTGAGGTGTGTGATGGTGGTGACCGTGGGGGGAGGTGTGTGGTGGTGGTGACCGTGGGGGGGGGAGGTGTGTGGTGGTGGTGACCGTGGGGGGGGAGGTGTGTGGGGGTGGTGACCGTGGGGGGGGGAGGTGTGT